>NC_059231.1:4313083-4428083 GCF_020615455.1 Coregonus clupeaformis
AGTTAAGCACTAAACTACTTTTAATTCGGAGAGAGAGAGAGAGAGAGAGGGGATTGAGCTGTGGTATGCTACGTTGATACTCCTCCACTATCTGCATAGCAACAGAGGTGAAATCAATAGTCATATTTCCACATGGTCACTTGGCACCCATGTATGGGCCCAGAGCAAAACATCAGAGTTAGAACATTAGGTTGTATTTGGGGGCGCTGAATGAATCCTCTTAGAACATTAAAATGATACTGAACAGTACAGTATCTTGCAAAAGTATTCATCCCCCTTGGTTTTTCCTATTCCAACCTGTAATTTAAATGGATTTTTATTTGGATTTCATGTAATGGACATAGACAAAATAGTCCAAATTGGTGAAGTGAAATAACTTGTTTCAAAATATTCAAAAAAATCAATAACGGAAAAGTGGTGCGTGCATATGTATTCACCCACTTTGCTATGTGTCACGATTCAGACAGACGACCAGAGGACCACAATTGCGTCACACCAGAAAGTTTATTAAACTTAAGGGAAAAGGGAAGTAGGGAGTGAATGAAGGCTCCAGGGGTAACAGGGATCCCGTCCAATGCGCTGGGTCTGTGCCCCCCCCAGTGGCAGCGATGCGTCCTATGAAGCCGGTGGTGGGTGGTCCAGAAGTCCTGGGGGGGGGGAGACACAGACACAACAGGGCGGAATGAAACCAGGCAGCAGTACAGTACAAGGGAAATCCAAAATACGTAGTAGCAAGGCAGAAGGCTGGTCAGAGTTACCGGGATTGAAGAGTAGTCAGGAGTCGTAATGGCAGAAGCAGGTCTGGATCTCCTGAGGCAGAAGAGTATCCAAAAAACAGGCAGGTCCGGGGGTCACAAAACCAGGGTGAGCCAGAAGCGCGAGCAAACAGGTTCCGGGTGTGAGCTTTGCAGACGATCTGACACCGGAGAGCTGAAAGACAGGGCCTTAAATACTGGGAGAGGTTAGTGGGTAATGCAGCGCAGCTGGCAGAGTAATTAGAGCCGAGCAGAGCAGGGACAGGTGGAGCTAGTTAGGCTGAGTAGAGAGAGGGAGGTGAGCAGAGTGGAAGATAGTGGAAACAAATTAAGGTGGTAACCCGGTGGAGTGAGAGGGCTCATGACAGAACCCCCCAAGGGGACGGCCCCAGAAGTCCCAAGAGCAACACCACGCCGGGCGGGAGGAGGGGAGCCGGAGGAGGGCTAGAACTCCTCCGAACGGTCCGAGTGAACGTCCTCATCCTCGGAGGAAGCCGGAGGGCCGTGGTCGGGAGATGGGACAGGTCCCGAGACAGGATCAGGCACAGGACAGGAAGCCGAGCGGGCCGGACGGTTAGGGGACCCCTCTGGGGCGGCCTCTACGGATTGCAGGTTGATCCGGATGCCGTTGGTGGAAAGCGGTGATGAGAGTCCTATCCACAATCCGACTAGCTGGCACCCAGGTCCTTTCCTCAGGTCCATAGCCCTCCCAGTCAATGAGGTACTGGAGACCCCTACCCCTCCGTCTGGACCGAAGCAGGCGGCGGACGGTGTAAACCAGACCACCATCGACGAGCCGTGGAGGAGGAGGACCAGGCGCAGCAGGGACCAGCGGACTCTCATGGATGGGCTTAATCTTAGACACATGGAAAGTGGGGTGCACCCTCAGGGAATTAGGCAGTTGGAGCCGGACAGCAGTTGGGCTAATCACTCTTATGATAGGGAATGGGCCAATGAACCGAGGTGCCAGCTTCTGCGACTCCACCCTGAGTGGCAGGTTCTTCGATGACAACCACACCCTTTGACCAACATGGTAGGTGGGAGCAGGAATTCTCCGACGGTTGGCCCCGGTAGTGTAGCTGGCAACGGACCTGAGGAGTGTGGCTCGGGCTTGTGACCAGGTGCGGCGACATCGACGGGCAAAAGCAAGTGCAGATGGGCAAGTAACCTCCTCCTCCTGGCTGGCAAATAGAGGAGGCTGGTATCCATAAACACATTGGAAAGGGGACATACCGATGGCAGAGCAGGTCAGAGAATTGTGTGCGTACTCCACCCATGTCAATTGCTGCGACCAGGAGTGGGGGTTGCGTGAAGTCATGCATCGCAGTGCCTTCTCGAGCTCCTGATTAGCCCGCTCTGACTGCCCATTGGATTGGGGATGGAATCCGGAAGTCAGACTGACTGTGGCTCCCAGCAGGTGACAGAACTCCTTCCAAAAAGCGGAGGAGAATTGTGGACCACGGTCAGAAACAACATCCCTTGGCAGTCCGTGGATCCGGAAGACGTGTTCCAGGACCACCTGGGCGGTCTCCTTGGCGGTTGGGAGCTTGGGGAGGGGAATGAAGTGTGCCATCTTGCTGAAACGGTCAACGATGGTGAGAATGACGGTCATGCCACTTGAAGGGGGCAGCCCCGTGACAAAGTCAAGGGCGATGTGAGACCAGGGACGTCTGGGCACAGGCAGGGGCTGCAGCAATCCGGCTGGGGGCTGGCAGGACGACTTGTGTTGGTTGCAGATGGGGCAGGCTTGGACGAATTCCCGTACATCCCTCCTCAGAGAGGGCCACCAGAACCTCTGGGCGAGCAGGTTGTAAGTGCGGGTGGAGCCAGGGTGACAAGCTAGGCGGGAGTCATGTCCCCACTGAATGACCTGGGACCTCAGGTCTTCGGGGACAAAAAGGCGGTCAGCTGGGCAAGTGCTGGGACCTGGCTGGTTACGGAGAGCCTCCAGCACCTGTTCCTCAACAGCCCAGGTCAGAGCTGCAACGATGCAGGGACTTGGCAGAATCGACACAGGGTCCTTGGAGGGGGTGTCATCCTTCTGGAATTGACGGGAGAGGGCGTCTGGCTTGGTGTTGCGTGATCCAGGCCGGTATGACAGAGTGAAATTAAACCTGGTGAAGAACAGGGCCCAGCGGGACTGCCTGGAGTTCAACCGCTTTGGCCGTGCGGATGTACTCCAAGTTCTTATGATCGGTCCAAACGAGAAATGGAATGGTGGACCCCTCCAGCCAGTGACGCCACTCCTCCAAGGCAAGCTTCACAGCCAGCAGCTCACGGTTCCCTATGTCGTAATTGCACTCAGAGGGGGACAACCGACGTGAGAAAAAGGCACAGGGATGGAGCTTCCTATCCTCCGCAGCCCACTGAGAAATCACAGCACCAACTCCCACATCCGAGGCGTCCACCTCCACAATGAATTGCCGGTCCACATCAGGCATCTGGAGGATGGGAGCGGAGGTGAACCTCACCTTGAGGGTACTGAAGGCTTTGTCGGCTGCTGGGGTCCAGGTGAAGGGTTGCTTGGTGCTGGTTAGAGCAGTGAGAGGGGCAGCAACGGTACTGTAGTTCCGGATAAACTTCCTATAGAAGTTAGCAAACCCCAGAAACTGTTGCAGCTTCTTTCTGTTCTCCGGAACTGGCCATGAAGTGACTGCTGATACTTTGGCAGGATCCATTTGGATACTTCCTTCTGCCACTATGTACCCCAGGAAGGCCACTGTCTTGACGTGAAACTCACATTTCTCTGCCTTGGCGTGAGGGAATTCTCCAGAAGACGATGAAGGACTTGCTGGACATGGCGGGTGTGTTCAGACAGGTTTCTGGAGTAAATTAAGATGTCATCCAGGTAAACGAAGACAAACTTGTTTAACATGTCCCGCAGTACATCATTCACTAGAGCCTGGAACACAGCAGGAGCATTGGTGAGGCCAAAAGGCATAACCAGATACTCGTAGTGGCCTGTTGGTGTATTGAATGCGGTTTTCCATTCATCTCCCTCCCGGATCCGCACTAGGTGGTAAGCGTTTCTGAGATCCAACTTGGTAAAAACAGTGGCTCCCTGGAGCAACTCAAAAGCAGAGGTGAGCAGAGGCAGAGGGTAACGGTTCTTCACTGTGATGTCGTTGAGTCCCCTGTAGTCGATGCAGGGGCGAAGAGATCCGTCCTTCTTCCCCACAAAGAAGAAGCCAGCACCAGCAGGAGATGAAGATGAACGGATTAATCCTGCGGACAGAGAGCCATTGATGTAGTCCTCCATGGACTTTCTTTCAGGAGCAGACAACGAATAAAGACGACCCCTTGGAGGAGCTGTTCCAGGGAGGAGGTCGATGGCACAGTCGTACGGTCGGTGAGGGGGCAGAGATGTGGCTCTTGCTTTGTTAAACACCTCTCTGAGACCATGGTAGCATTCTGGGACATTGGAGAGGTCAGGAGCGGAGTTAGTAGGTACTGGCCGAGGGGGTAGTGCGGCAGCAAGCAGGCAGGTTCGGTGGCAGTCCTCTCCCCACTCCCTGATCACCCCGGTCACCCAGTCGAGCTGAGGGTTGTGCCGGGCGGAGCCATGGGTAACCCAGGATGAGGGGTTGGCCTGGAGAGGGGAGCAGGTGAAACTGGATAGTTTCTTGATGGTTTCCGGACAGACCCATCGAGACCGGGGCCGTGACATGAGTGACCGATCCGAGTAAGTGTCCGTCCAGTGCCCGGGCAGGAATAGGAGGTGTCAAACGGAGGTTCTCCAGTCCCAGTTGGCGTGCCAGCTTGATGTCCATTATGTTGGCTTCGGCGCCAGAATCCACCAGAGCAGCCAGGGTGTGAGTTGAGTCAGAGAGGCGGAGGTGAACTTGCAGCAGGGGTTTGCGGTCGGAGGACTGGATGGTCATTGAACTCAACCGGACTCCCCCTACGCCCGGTGAGCTTCGGCCCTTTAAAGGGCAGGTTACCACACGATGTCCATCACCTCCACAATAGAGGCAGAGGTTTGAGGTGAGCGGCGCTGGCGCTCTGCAGGAGTGAGGGAGGCTCGCCCAATCTCCATAGGCTCAGACTGATCAAGCTGACCTGGGTGAGTGGCAGTAGATGACAGGAGCCCAGTCGGATCTCTCCGAATGCCGGTAGTAGGTGGACCTTGGCGCCCCCTCTCACGACGACGGGTCTGTATCCTTCTGTCGATCCTGACAGTCAGTGCGATGGCTTCATCAAGAGTGGAAGGCAGTTCATGGGAGACCAACTCGTCCTTGATATAGTCAGCCAAACTATGGAAGAACGCGTCCACCAACGATGGTGTGTTCCAAGAACTTCGTCTAGCCAGGGTTCGGAAGTCGATGGAATGGTCTGCGACTGTACGTCTGCCTTGTCGAATACTGAACAGTTCACGAGACGCCTCTGCGGTGGGTGAATCCAGGTCAAACACCTTCAGCATCTCCTCAGCAAACAGGTCGAAGGTTGCACATGCGGGGTTTGACGTTCGAACTCTGCTGTTCCCCAGAGTCGAGCTCGGCCCGTCAGGTGAGTGATGGCAAACCCAACTTTAGCCCCCTCCGTGGCGAAGGTCCTTGGCTGCAAGGAGAACTGAAGTCGGCAGCTAGTCAGGAATGGCCGGACCTGGGTTGAATCGCCGTTGAACCGCTCGGGGTTTCCAATCTTGGGTTCCGGAGCAGCGGCTGCAATGACCGGGGCAGGTAACTCGGGGGCTGGGCTGGTGGGCAGACTGGCTGGGGTAAGGTTGGTGAGGAGTTGAATGATCATGGCGAGTTGTTGTTGCTGCTGCTGGAACTGCTGCTCATGCTCATCGGTTTCCATGTCGGGAAAGTGTGCGCTGAGTCCATAATGGTCAGATCGTACTGTCACGGTTCAGACAGACGACCAGAGGACCACAATTGCGTCACACCAGAAAGTTTATTAAACTTAAGGGAAAAGGGAAGTAGGGAGTGAATGAAGGCTCCAGGGGTAACAGGGATCCCGTCCAATGCGCTGGGTCTGTGCCCCCCCCAGTGGCAGCGATGCGTCCTATGAAGCCGGTGGTGGGTGGTCCAGAAGTCCTGGGGGGGGGGAGACACAGACACAACAGGGCGGAATGAAACCAGGCAGCAGTACAGTACAAGGGAAATCCAAAATACGTAGTAGCAAGGCAGAAGGCTGGTCAGAGTTACCGGGATTGAAGAGTAGTCAGGAGTCGTAATGGCAGAAGCAGGTCTGGATCTCCTGAGGCAGAAGAG
Source organism: Coregonus clupeaformis (assembly GCF_020615455.1). Taxonomy (NCBI): domain Eukaryota; kingdom Metazoa; phylum Chordata; class Actinopteri; order Salmoniformes; family Salmonidae; genus Coregonus; species Coregonus clupeaformis. The sequence continues at coordinate 4,319,055 of NC_059231.1, forward strand.
TATCCAAAAAACAGGCAGGTCCGGGGTCACAAAACCAGGGTGAGCCAGAAGCGCGAGCAAACAGGTTCCGGGTGTGAGCTTTGCAGACGATCTGACACCGGAGAGCTGAAAGACAGGGCCTTAAATACTGGGAGAGGTTAGTGGGTAATGCAGCGCAGCTGGCAGAGTAATTAGAGCCGAGCAGAGCAGGGACAGGTGGAGCTAGTTAGGCTGAGTAGAGAGAGGGAGGTGAGCAGAGTGGAAGATAGTGGAAACAAATTAAGGTGGTAACCCGGTGGAGTGAGAGGGCTCATGACACTATGAAGCCCTTAAATAACATCTGGTGCAACCAATTACCTTCAGAAGTCATCTAATTAGTTAAATAACGTCCACCTGTGTGCACTCTAAGTGTCACATGATCTGTCACATGATCTCAGTATATATACACCTGTTCTGAAAGGCCCCAGAGTCTGCAACACCACTAAGCAAGGGGCACCACCAAGCAAGCAGCACCATGAAGACCAAGAAGCTCTCCAAACAGGTCAGGGACAAAGTTGTGGAGAAGTACAGATCAGGGTTGGGTTATAAAAAAATATCAGAAACTTTGAACATCCCGTGGAGCATTATTAAAAAATGGAAAGAATATGGCACCACAACAAACCTGCCAAGAGAGGGCCGCCCACCAAAACTCACGGACCAGGCAAGGAGGGCATTAATCAGAGAGGCAACAAAGAGACCAAAGATAACCCTGAAGGAGCTGCAAAGCTCCACAGCGGAGATTGGAGTGTCTGTCCATAGGACCACTTTAAGCTTTACACTCCACAGAGCTGGGCTTTACAGAAGAATGGGCAGAAAAAAGCCATTGCTTAAAGAAAAAAATAAGCAAACACGTTTGGTGTTTGCCAAAAGGCATGTGGGAGACGCCCCAAACAAATGGAAGAAGGTACTCTGGTCAGATGAGACAAAAATTGAGCTTTCTTGCCATCAAGGAAAACGCTATATCTGGCGCAAACCCAACACCTCTCATCACCCCGAGAACATCATCCCCACAGTGAAGCATGGTGGTGGCAGCATCATGCTGTGGGGATGTGTTTCATTGGCAGGGACTGGGAAACTGGTCAGAATTGAAGGAATGATGGATGGCGCTAAATACAGGGAAATTCTTGAGGGAAACCAGTTTCAGTCTTCCAGAGATTTGAGCCTGGGACGGAGGTTCACCTTCCAGCAGGACAATGACCCTAAGCATACTGCTAAAGCAACACTCGAGTGGTTTAAGGGGAAACTTTTAAATGTCTTGGAATGGCCTAGTCAAAGCACAAACAAGTTTTCTGTTTTGTTTGTTTCACAAAAAAAAGTATTTTGCATCTTCAAAGTGGTAGGCATGTTGTGTAAATCAAATGATACAAACCCCCAAAAAATCAATTTCAATTCCATGTTGTAAGGCAACAAAATAGGAAAAATGCCAATGGGGGTGAATACTTTCGCAAGCCACTGTATGTACACTGTATCGTTCACGCCACCTACAGTACACCAAGTGATCTCAGAAAGGTAGCAGACTTATCTACGTCTTTCTATCTGTCCAGTCAAAAGAGGTTGAGGTGGGGGTATCTCTCTCTCTCTCTCTCTCTCTCTCTCTCTCTCTCTCTCTCTCTCTCTCTCTCTCTCTCTCATCCCTAAAATACCCTGGTCCTAAGTGGGGGAATTCCACAGGCCAAAGGCCACAGCAGCCGGAGCTGGCAGTCCAGACAGAAGCTATCACAAGATCAAATCTGCCACTAGGTCATGTGTCGTCATACTTTCACTCGCTAAACCACACACACACAAATCCCTCCACACATACACAGAAAACCCCCCACACCACCCCAACCCACAACTCAATTAACCCCCATCATGCCAATGATCAGGCCTTCACCCTAGAGAAGAGAGAGAGAGAGAGAGAGAGAGAGAGAGAGAGAGAGAGAGAGAGAGAGAGAGAGAGAGAGATACTCCTCCACTATTTCCACATATGGGCCCAGAGCAAAACCACATCAGAGTTAGAACTTTAGGTTGCATAATATCGTCTTAGAACATTAAGATGACACTGAACAGCAATGTTCCCTCTAAGCGCGCAGCTCTCCCGGGAATGCCAAGAAGAGGAAATATCAGCCCGCGCAGAGAAACACGAGATTGAACTTCACTCAACTTTTTAGAGTTTTCCCCCTTAGTTAACACTATCAACATTTCCCTTTACTGTGGGAATTGTGATAGAATCAACGCAATATTAGCCACTTTCAATGCAACATACCGAAACAAAACAAACTATGCAAGACTTAGTATGCAAAACCAACTATGCAAGAGATTTTGTTGAAGCCAGAACTCATCAGAGTAGAATTCTATTGCATTGACATTCACAACATTCAGTACTCTACACAGACTGGTGCGGCATAACCAAGATGGGCTTGTTTTCAGATCAAAGCGAGAGCTGCATGTTGCCACGTGCACATTTGTTCATATCCTTTGCTAGTTAGTGAGTTATTAGTCCAGTTATAGATCATTTGTAGTCAGCAATGGGGGAGTGATTGCTTCCTATAAGGGCACAAAACATGTACATTTCTAGACATCTTTGAAAAGTGAGTCTGGTAAAGAGCTTTTTTTTTGTCTTAAAGGGGCAGTGTTGTATCTCTCTCTCTCTCTCTCTCTCTCTCTCTCTCTCTCTCTCTCTCTCTCTCTCTCTCTCTCTCTCTCTCTCTCTCTCTCTCTCTCTCTCTCTCTCTCTCTCTCTCTCTCTCTCTCTCTCTCTCTCTCTCTCTCTCTCTCTCTCTCTCTCTCTATCTCAATTAACCACTATCATGCCAATGATCAGGCCTCCACCCTATTTGCCGTCCTACTGACGCCAGTGTTAACCTCGTGTAAACAATGCTATTAAAGGTTGAAATGCTACCTGGGCCATGTAACCCCTGCACCTCAGGGTTGGAGCTTTTTTTCTTCCCCTATTTATTACCCTATTTGATCTGTATGTGTCATTTTAACAAAAGTGCCTGCTGTTATCAATGCTGTCCCATCCCGTGGCCAAATAATTCTCTTAGTGACCCTAGAAGCCCAGATTGCGAAAACAATCCCAAGGTGGTGGTATAATTTGGCAATAAATATTTACATGCTCCAGAATGTAGGCCAGAATCCCCACTGGCGCTCAAGGTGGTTAGATCCAGTTAATCAGATAACCATGAGCACGGCTGATGAGGCTCAGACAGCGTTTAGACAACTAATTAGTAGTGTAGGAAGCCCTTCATAGCAGGCGGTGTAATTAGGATAACCTTCTACACCGCTGTAGAGATGAAACGGCCAGGGTGGAGTCACTACAGATTCACCACTAAATGTATATCGTTGTAATATGAGAGGGCAACTAAATATATCTGTCGTTGTAATATGAGAGGGCAACTAAATATATCTGTCGTTGTAATATGAGAGGGCAACTAAATATATCTGTCGTTGTAATATGAGAGGACAACTAAATATATCTATTAGCCACCATTCACTGACATACACCATTCACTGACGTACGCCATTCATTAACGTACGCCATTCATTGACGTACGCCATTCATTGACGTACGCCATTCATTGACGTACGCCATTCATTGACGTACGCCATTCATTCAGAGCTGTTTGACGCCATCATCCCCCATTTAGGACACTGAGACTGGGAGACACTGGGAGACACTGAGAGACACTGGGAGACTGTCTTCTGGTGATGGAGATGGGTTGTCATCATTAGTCCTGTCGCCTGTGCTGGCTGGCCCTGTAATGGGGTCACATTAGTGTGAGATCCTATGGGCCCGTGGCCTGTGTGGATGGAAGGTGGGCTGATTAGGCAGGCTTGAGTACACAGGTCTCTAATTGATTTCCGTAATCATGGGCTGAGAGCTTGGGTCCCATTGGACAAAGAGACTTACAAGTACTACAACATGATGGCTGGAGTATTATTTATATGTAGTCCAGTCCTTTCATATCATATGAAAGTAATGTCTCAGTCACGGATATCTCCTCAATACAATACAAACACAGTCCTACATCTCCCTTCCTTTCTTTACCCAGTCGCTTTAATTAGTTTTCTCTCTACTTTTGTATGAACAGATGTCCCCTTCTCTCCCTCTTCTCTTCTCTCCCATCTTCTCTTCTCTCCCTCTCTCTTCTCTCCCTCTCTTCCCCCCTCTCTCTTCCCTCTCTCCCTCTCTCTTCTCTTCTCTCCCTCTCGCCATCTCTTCCCTCCTCCCCCTCTCTCTTCCCTCTCTCTCTCCCTCTTTCTTCCCTCTCTCTCTCTCTCCCTCCTCCCCCTCTCTCTTCCCTCCTCTCCCTCTCTCTTCTCTCCTCTCCCTCTCTCTTCCCTCCTCTCCCTCTCTCTTCTCTTCTCTCCCTCTCTCTTCTCTCCTCTCTCTCCCTCTCTCCCTCTCTCCCCTCCTCTCCCTCTCTCTTCCCTCCTCTCCCTCTCTCTTCTCTCCTCTCCCTCTCTCTCCTCTCCCTCTCTCTTCTCTCCTCTCCGGCTCTCTTCCCTCCTCTCCCTCTCTCTTCTCTTCTCTCCCTCTTCTCTTCTCTCCCTCTCTTCCCCCACACTCTCTTCCCTCTATCCCTCTTCTCTTCTCTCCCTCTCTCTTCTCTCCCTCTCTCTTCTCTCCCTCTCTCTTCTCTCCCTCTCTTCCCCCCCTCTCTCTTCCCTCTCTCCCTCTCTCTTCATCTCTCTCTCTCTCCCTCCTCCCCCTCTCCCTCTCTCTTCTCTCCTCTCCCTCTCTCTTCCCTCCTCTCCCTCTCTCTCTCCCCTCCCTCTCTCTCTCCTCTCTCCCTCTCTCTCTTCCCTCCTCTCCCTCTCTCTTCTCTTCTCTCCCTCTTCTCTTCTCTCCCTCTCTTCCCCCCCCCACTCTCTTCCCTCTATCCCTCTTCTCTTCTCTCCCTCTCTCTTCTCTCCCTCTCTCTTCTCTCCCTCTCTCTTCTCTCCCTCTCTTCCCCCTCTCTCTTCCCTCTCCCTCTCTCTTCTCTCTCTCTCTCTCCCTCCTCCCTCTCCCTCTCTCTTCTCTCCTCTCCCTCTCTCTTCCCTCCTCTCCCTCTCTCTCTCCCCTCCCTCTCTCTCTCCTCTCTCCCTCTCTCTCTTCCCTCCTCTCCCTCTCTCTTCTATTCTCTCCCTCTTCTCTTCTCTCCCTCTCTTCCCCCACACTCTCTTCCCTCTATCCCTCTTCTGTTCTCTCCCTCTCTCTTCTCTCCCTCTCTCTTCTCTCCCTCTCTTCCCTCTCTCCCTCTCTCTTCATCTCTCTCTCTCTCCCTCCTCCCCCTCTCCCTCTCTCTTCTCTCCTCTCCCTCTCTCTTCCCTCCTCTCCCTCTCTCTCTCTCTCCCCTCCCTCTCTCTCTCCTCTCTCCCTCTCCCTCTCTCTTCCCTCCCTCTCTCCATCTCTTCCCTCCTCCCCCTCTCTCTTCCCTCTCTCTCTCCCCCTCTCTCTTCTCTCCTCTCTCGCTCTCTCTTCCTTCACTCTCTCTTCTCTCCTTTCTCCCCTCCTCTCTCCCTCTCTCTTCCCTCCTCTCCCTCTCTCTTCTCTCCTCTCCCTCTCTCTTCCCCCCCCCCCCTCCTCTCCCTCTCTCCCTCTCTCTTCTCTCCCTCTCTCTCTCCTCTCTCCCTCTCTCGCCTCCTCTCCCTCTCTCCCCTCCTCTCCCTCTCTCTTCCCTCCTCTCCCTCTCTCTTCTCTCCTCTCCCTCTCTCTCCTCTCCCTCTCTCTTCTCTCCTCTCCGGCTCTCTTCCCTCCTCTCCCTCTCTCTTCTCTTCTCTCCCTCTTCTCTTCTCTCCCTCTCTTCCCCCACACTCTCTTCCCTCTATCCCTCTTCTCTTCTCTCCCTCTCTCTTCTCTCCCTCTCTCTTCTCTCCCTCTCTCTTCTCTCCCTCTCTTCCCCCTCTCTCTTCCCTCTCTCCCTCTCTCTTCATCTCTCTCTCTCCCTACTCCCCCTCTCCCTCTCTCTTCCCTCCTCTCCCTCTCGCTCTCTCTCCCCTCCCTCTCTCTCTCCTCTCTCCCTCTCCCTCTCTCTTCCCTCCCTCTCTCCATCTCTTCCCTCCTCCCCCTCTCTCTTCCCTCTCTCTCTCCCCCTCTCTCTTCTCTCCTCTCTCGCTCTCTCTTCCTTCACTCTCTCTTCTCTCCTTTCTCCCCTCCTCTCTCCCTCTCTCTTCCCTCCTCTCCCTCTCTCTTCCCCCTCCCCCTCCTCTCCCTCTCTCCTCTCTCTTCTCTCCTTCTCTCTTCTCTCCTCTCCCTCTCTCTCCTCTCCCTCTCACTTCTCTCCTCTCCGATCTCTCTTCCCTCCTCTCCCTCTCTCTTCTCTTCTCTCCCTCTTCTCTTCTCTCCCTCTCCTCACCCACACTCTCTTCCCTCTATCCCTCTTCTCTTCTCTCCCTCTCTCTTCTCTCCTCTCTCTCTTCTCTCCCTCTCTTCCCCCCTCTCTCTTCCCTCTCTCCCTCTCTCTTCATCTCTCTCTCTCTCCCTCCTCCTCTCCTCTCTCTTCTCTCCTCTCCACTCTCTCTTCCCTCCTCTCCCTCTCTCTCTCCCCTCCTCTCTCTCTCCTCTCTCCCTCTCTCTCTTCCCTCCTCTCCCTCTCTCTTCTATTCTCTCCCTCTTCTCTTCTCTCCCTCTCTTCCCCCACACTCTCTTCCCTCTATCCCTCTTCTCTTCTCTCCCTCTCTCTTCTCTCCCTCTCTCTTCTCTCCCTCTCTTCCCTCTCTCCCTCTCTCTTCAATCTCTCTCTCTCTCCCTCCTCCCCTCTCCCTCTCTCTTCTCTCCTCTCCCTCTCTCTTCCCTCCTCTCCCTCTCTCTCTCTCTCCCCTCCCTCTCTCTCTCCTCTCTCCCTCTCCCTCTCTCTTCCCTCCCTCTCTCCATCTCTTCCCTCCTCCCCCTCTCTCTTCCCTCTCTCTCTCCCCTCTCTCTTCTCTCCTCTCTCCGCTCTCTCTTCCTTCACTCTCTCTTCTCTCCTTTCTCCCTCCTCTCTCCCTCTCTCTTCCCTCCTCTCCCTCTCTCTTCTCTCCTCTACCTCTCTCTTCCCCCTCCCCCCCTCCTCTCCCTCTCTCCCTCTCTCTTCTCTCCCTCTCTCTCTCCTCTCTCCCTCTCTCTCCCTCCTCTCCCTCTCTCCTCCCCCTCCTCTCCCTCTCTCTTCCCTCCTCTCCCTCTCTCTACTCTCACTCTCCCTCTCTCTCCTCTCCCTCTCTCTTCTCTCCTCTCCCTCTCTTCCCTCCTCTCCTCTCTCTTCTCTTCTCTCCCTCTTCTCTTCTCTCCCTCTCTTCCCCCACACTCTCTTCCCTCTATCCCTCTTCTCTTCTCTCCCTCTCTCTTCTCTCCCTCTCTCTTCTCTCCCTCTCTCTTCTCTCCCTCTCTTCCCCCTCTCTCTTCCCTCTCTCCTCTCTCTTCATCTCTCTCTCTCTCCCTCCTCCCCCTCTCCCTCTCTCTTCTCTCCTCTCCCTCTCTCTTCCCTCCTCTCCTCTCTCTCTCTCTCTCTCCCCTCCCTCTCTCTCTCCTCTCTCCCTCTCCCTCTCTCTTCCCTCCCTCTCTCCATCTCTTCCCTCCTCCCCCCTCTCTCTTCCCTCTCTCTCCCCCCTCTCTCTTCTCTCTTCCCTTCACTCTCTCTTCTCTCCTTTCTCCCCTCCTCTCTCCCTCTCTTCTCTCCTTTCTCCCTCTCCCCTACTCTCTCCCTCTCTCTTCCCTCCTCTCTCCCTCTCCCTTCCCTAGTCTCCCTGTCTCTTCTCTCCTCTACCTCTCTCTTCCCCCTCTCTCTCCCTCCTCTGCCCCTCTCTCCCTCTTCTCTCCTCTCTCCCTCTATCTTCCCTCCCTCTCTCCATCTCTTCCCTCCCTCTCCCTCCTCCCCTCTCTCTTCCCTCTCTCTTCCCCTCCCTCTCTCTTCTCTCCTTTCTCCCCCTCTCTCCCTCTCTCTTCCCTCCTCTCTCCCTCTCCCTTCCCTAGTCTCCCTCTCTCTGCCCTCCTCTCCCTCTCTCTTCTCTCCTCTCCCTCCTCTCCCTCTCTCTTCTCTCTCTCTCCCTCTCTTTTCTCTCCCTCTCTCTTCTCTCCTCTCTCTCCCTCTCTCCTCCTCTCCCTCTCTCCCCCTCCCCTCTCTCTCTCTCTCCCTCCTCTCCTCTCTCCCTCCCCTTCTCCCCCTCTCTCCCCTCCTCTCCCTCTCTCTTCTCTCCCTCTCTCTCTCTCTCTCTCTCTCTCTCTCTCTCTCTCTCTCTCTTCCCTCCTCTCTCCCTCTCTCTTCCCTCCTCTCTCCCTCTCCCTTCCCTATCTCCCTCTCTCTCCCTCCTCTCCCTCTCTCTTCTCTCCTCTCTCCTCTCCCTCTCTCTTCTCTCCTCTCTCCTCTCTTTTCTCTCCCTCTCTCTTCTCTCCTCTCTCTCCCTCTCTCCCCTCCTCTCCTCTCTCCCCTCCCTCTCTCTCTCTCTCTCTCTCCTCCCTCTCTCCCTCCCTTCTCACCCTCTCTCCCCCTCCTCTCCCTCTTCTTCTCTCCCTCTCTCTCTCTCTCTCTCTCTCTCTCTCTCTCTCTCTCTCTCTCTCTCTCTCTCTCTCTCTCTCTCTCTCCTCTCTCTCTCTCTCTCTTCCCTCCTCTCTCCCTCTCTCTTCCCTCCTCTCTCCATCTCTCTTCCCTCTATCCCTCTTCTCTTCTCTCCCTCTCTCTTCTCTCCCTCTCTCTTCTCTCCTCTCTTCCCTCTCTCCTCTCTCTTCATCTCTCTCTCTCTCCCTCCTCCCCCTCTCCCTCTCTCTTCTCTCCTCTCCCTCTCTCTTCCCTCCTCTCCTCTCTCTCTCTCCCCTCCCTCTCTCTCTCCTCTCTCCCTCTCCCTCTCTCTTCCCTCCCTCTCTCCATCTCTTCCCTCCTCCCCCTCTCTCTTCCCTCTCTCTCTCCCCTCTCTCTTCTCTCCTCTCTCGCTCTCTCTTCCTTCACTCTCTCTTCTCTCCTTTCTCCCCTCCTCTCTCCCTCTCTCTTCCCTCCTCTCCCTCTCTCTTCTCTCCTCTACCTCTCTCTTCCCCCTCCCCCCTCCTCTCCCTCTCTCCCTCTCTCTTCTCTCCCTCTCTCTCTCCCTCTCTCCTCTCTCTCTCGCCTCCTCTCCCTCTCTCCCTCTCTCCCCTCCTCTCCCTCTCTCTTCCCTCCTCTCCCTCTCTCTTCTCTCCTCTCCCTCTCTCTCCTCCCTCTCTCTTCTCTCCTCTCCGGCTCTCTTCCCTCCTCTCCCTCTCTCTTCTCTTCTCTCCCTCTTCTCTTCTCTCCCTCTCTTCCCCCACACTCTCTTCCCTCTATCCCTCTTCTCTTCTCTCCCTCTCTCTTCTCTCCCTCTCTCTTCTCTCCCTCTCTTCCCCCCCTCTCTCTTCCCTCTCTCCCTCTCTCTTCATCTCTCTCTCTCTCCCTCCTCCCCCTCTCCCTCTCTCTTCTCTCCTCTCCCTCTCTCTTCCCTCCTCTCCCTCTCTCTCTCTCTCCCTCCCTCTCTCTCTCCTCTCTCCCTCTCCTCTCTCTTCCCTCCCTCTCTCCATCTCTTCCCTCCTCCCCTCTCTCTTCCTCTCTCTCTCCCCCTCTCTCTTCTCTCCTCTCTCCTCTCTCTTCCTTCACTCTCTCTTCTCTCCTTTTCTCCCCTCCTCTCTCCCTCTCTCTTCCCTCCTCTACCTCTCTCTTCCCCCTCCCCCTCCTCTCCCTCTCTCCCTCTCTCTTCTCTCCCTCTCTCTCTCTCTCCTCTCTCCCTCTCTCTCCCCCTCTCTCCCTCTCTCTCCTCTCCCTCTCTCTTCTCTCCTCTCCGGCTCTCTTCCCTCCTCTCCCTCTCTCTTCTCTTCTCTCCCTCTTCTCTTCTCTCCCTCTCTTCCCCCACCCTCTCTTCCCTCTATCCCTCTTCTCTTCTCTCCCTCTCTCTTCTCTCCCTCTCTCTTCTCTCCCTCTCTCTTCTCTCCCTCTCTTCCCCCTCTCTCTTCCCTCTCTCCCTCTCTCTTCATCTCTCTCTCTCTCCCTCCTCCTCTCTCCCTCTCTCTTCTCTCCTCTCTCTCTCTCTTCCCTCCTCTCCTCTCTCTCTCTCTCCCCCCCCTCTCTCTCTCCTCTCTCCCTCTCCCTCTCTCTTCCCTCCCTCTCTCCATCTCTTCCCTCCTCCCCCTCTCTCTTCCCTCTCTCTCTCCCCCTCTCTCTTCTCTCCTCTCTTGCTCTCTCTTCCTTCCTCTCTCTTCTCTCCTTTCTCCCCTCCTCTCTCCCTCTCTCTTCCCTCCTCTACCTCTCTCTTCCCCCCTCCCTCCTCCTCTCCCTCTCTCCCTCTCTCTTCTCTCCCTCTCTCTTCTCTCCTCTCCCTCTCTCTCCTCTCCCTCTCCTTCTCTCCTCTCCGGCTCTCTTCCCTCCTCTCCCTCTCTCTTCTCTTCTCTCCCTCTTCTCTTCTCACCCTCTCTTCCCCACCTCTCTTCCCTCTATCCCTCTTCTCTTCTCTCCCTCTCTCTTCTCTCCCTCTCTCTTCTCTCCCTCTCTCTTCTCTCCCTCTCTTCCCCCCCTCTCTCTTCCCTCTCTCCCTCTCTCTTCATCTCTCTCTCTCTCCCTCCTCCCCCTCTCCCTCTCTCTTCTCTCCTCTCCCTCTCTCTTCCCTCCTCTCCCTCTCTCTCTCCCCTCCCTCTCTCTCTCCTCTCTCCCTCTCTATTTTCCCTCCTCTCCCTCTCTCTTCTCTTCTCTCCCTCTTCTCTTCTCTCCCTCTCTTCCCCCACACTCTCTTCCCTCTATCCCTCTTCTCTTCTCTCCCTCTCTCTCTTCTCTCCGTCTCTCTTCTCTCCCTCTCTTCCCTCTCTCCCTCTCTCTTCATCTCTCTCTCTCTCCCTCCTCCCCTCTCCTCTCTCTTCTCTCCTCTCCCTCTCTCTTCCCTCCTCTCCCTCTCTCTCTCTCTCCCTCCCTCTCTCTCTCCTCTCTCCCTCTCCCTCTCTCTTCCCTCCTCTCTCCATCTCTTCCCTCCTCCCCTCTCTCTTCCCTCTCTCTCTCCCCCTCTCTCTTCTCTCCTCTCTCGCTCTCTCTTCCTTCACTCTCTCTTCTCTCCTTTCTCCCTCCTCTCTCCCTCTCTCTTCCCTCCTCTCCCTCTCTCTTCTCTCCTCTACCTCTCTCTTCCCCCTCCCCCTCCTCTCCCTCTCTCCCTCTCTCTTCTCTCCCTCTCTCTCTCCTCTCTCCCTCTCTCTCTCCCTCCTCTCCCTCTCTCCCTCTCTCCCTCCTCTCCCTCTCTCTTCCCTCCTCTCCCTCTCTCTTCTCTCCTCTCCCTCTCTCTCCTCTCCCTCTCTCTTCTCTCCTCTCCGACTCTCTTCCCTCCTCTCCCTCTCTCTTCTCTTCTCTCCCTCTTCTCTTCTCTCCCTCTCTTCCCCCACACTCTCTTCCCTCTATCCCTCTTCTCTCCCTCTCTCTTCTCTCCCTCTCTCTTCTCTCCCTCTCTCTTCTCTCCCTCTCTTCCCCCCTCTCTCTTCCCTCTCTCCCTCTCTCTTCATCTCTCTCTCTCTCCCTCCTCCCCCCTCTCCCTCTCTCTTCTCTCCTCTCCCTCTCTCTTCCCTCCTCTCCCTCTCTCTCTCTCTCCCTCCCTCTCTCTCTCCTCTCTCCCTCTCCCTCTCTCTTCCCTCCCTCTCTCCATCTCTTCCCTCCTCCCTCTCTCTTCCCTCTCTCTCTCCCCTCTCTCTTCTCTCCTCTCTCGCTCTCTCTTCCTTCACTCTCTCTTCTCTCCTTTCTCCCCTCCTCTCTCCCTCTCTCTTCCCTCCTCTACCTCTCTCTTCCCCCTCCCCCCTCCTCTCCCTCTCTCCCTCTCTCTTCTCTCCCTCTCTCTCTCCTCTCTCCCTCTCTCTCTCGCCTCCTCTCCCTCTCTCCCCCCTCTCTCCCTCTTCTCTCCCTCCCTCTCTCCATCTCTTCTCCTCCCCTCTCTCTTCTCTCCTCTCTCCCTCTCTTCTCTCCTTTCTCCCTCTCCCCTACTCTCTCCCTCTCTCTTCCCTCCTCTCTCCCTCTCCCTTCCCTAGTCTCCCTGTCTCTTCTCTCCTCTACCTCTCTCTTCCCCCTCTCTCTCCCCTCCTCTCCCCCTCTCTCCCTCTTCTCTCCTCTCTCCCTCTCTCTTCCCTCCCTCTCTCCATCTCTTCCCTCCCTCTCCCTCCTCCCCCTCTCTCTTCCCCTCTCTCTTCCCCTCCCTCTCTCTTCTCTCCTTTCTCCCCCCCCTCTCTCCCTCTCTCTTCCCTCCTCTCTCCCTCTCCCTTCCCTAGTCTCCCTCTCTCTGCCCTCCTCTCCCTCTCTCTTCTCTCCTCTCCCTCCTCTCCCTCTCTCTTCTCTCACTCTCTCCCTCTCTTTTCTCTCCCTCTCTCTTCTCTCCTCTCTCTCCCTCTCTCCCCTCCTCTCCCTCTCCCTCCCCTCTCTCTCTCTCTCTCTCTCTCTCTCGCCTCCTCTCCCTCTCTCCCTCCCTTCTCACCCTCTCTCCCCTCCTCTCCCTCTTTCTTCTCTCCCCCTCTCTCTCTCTCTCTCTCTCTCTCTCTCTCTCTCTCTCTCTCTCTCTCTCTCTCTCTCTCTCTCTCTCTCTCTCTCTCTCTCTCTCTTCCCTCCTCTCTCCCTCTCTCTTCCCTCCTCTCTCCATCTCTCTTCCCTCTATCCCTCTTCTCTTCTCTCCCTCTCTCTTCTCTCCCTCTCTCTTCTCTCCCTCTCTTCCCTCTCTCCCTCTCTCTTCATCTCTCTCTCTCTCCCTCCTCCCCCCTCTCCCTCTCTCTTCTCTCCTCTCCCTCTCTCTTCCCTCCTCTCCCTCTCTCTCTCTCCCCTCCCTCTCTCTCTCCTCTCTCCCTCTCCCTCTCTCTTCCCTCCCTCTCTCCATCTCTTCCCTCCTCCCCCTCTCTCTTCCCTCTCTCTCTCCCCCTCTCTCTTCTCTCCTCTCTCACTCTCTCTTCCTTCACTCTCTCTTCTCTCCTTTCTCCCCTCCTCTCTCCCTCTCTCTTCCCTCCTCTCCCTCTCTCTTCTCTCCTCTACCTCTCTCTTCCCCCTCCCCCCCTCCTCTCCCTCTCTCCCTCTCTCTTCTCTCCCTCTCTCTCTCCTCTCTCCCTCTCTCTCTCGCCTCCTCTCCCTCTCTCCCTCTCTCCCCTCCTCTCCCTCTCTCTTCCCTCTCTCCCTCTCTCTCTTCTCTCCTCTCCCTCTCTCTCTCTCTCCTCTCTCTTCTCTCCTCTCCGACTCTCTTCCCTCCTCTCCCTCTCTCTTCTCTTCTCTCCCTCTTCTCTTCTCTCCCTCTCTTCCCCCACTCTCTCTTCCCTCTATCCCTCTTCTCTTCTCTCCCTCTCTCTTCTCTCCCTCTCTCTTCTCTCCCTCTCTTCCCCCCTCTCTCTTCCTCTCTCCTCTCTCTTCATCTCTCTCTCTCTCCCTCCTCCCCTCTCCCTCTCTCTTCTCTCCTCTCCCTCTCTCTTCCCTCCTCTCCCCCTCTCTCTCTCTCTCCTCCCTCTCTCTCTCCTCTCTCCCTCTCCCTCTCTCTTCCCTCCCTCTCTCCATCTCTTCCCTCCTCCCCCTCTCTCTTCCCTCTCTCTCTCCCCCTCTCTCTTCTCTCCTCTCTCGCTCTCTCTTCCTTCACTCTCTCTTCTCTCCTTTCTCCCCTCCTCTCTCCCTCTCTCTTCCCTCCTCTACCTCTCTCTTCCCCCTCCCCCCTCCTCTCCCTCTCTCCCTCTCTCTTCTCTCCCTCTCTCTCTCCTCTCTCCCTCTCTCTCCCCCTCTCTCCCTCTCTCTCCTCTCCCTCTCTCTTCTCTCCTCTCCGGCTCTCTTCCCTCCTCTCCCTCTCTCTTCTCTTCTCTCCCTCTTCTCTTCTCTCCCTCTCTTCCCCCACACTCTCTTCCCTCTATCCCTCTTCTCTTCTCTCCCTCTCTCTTCTCTCCCTCTCTCTTCTCTCCCTCTCTCTTCTCTCCCTCTCTTCCCCCCTCTCTCTTCCCTCTCTCCCTCTCTCTTCATCTCTCTCTCTCTCCCTCCTCCCCCTCTCCCTCTCTCTTCTCTCCTCTCTCTCTCTCTTCCCTCCTCTCCCTCTCTCTCTCTCTCCCCTCCCTCTCTCTCTCCTCTCTCCCTCTCCCTCTCTCTTCCCTCCCTCTCTCCATCTCTTCCCTCCTCCCCCTCTCTCTTCCCTCTCTCTCTCCCCCTCTCTCTTCTCTCCTCTCTCCTCTCTCTTCCTTCACTCTCTCTTCTCTCCTTTCTCCCCTCCTCTCTCCCTCTCTCTTCCCTCCTCTACCTCTCTCTTCCCCCTCCCCCCCCTCCTCTCCCTCTCTCCCTCTCTCTTCTCTCCCTCTCTCTTCTCTCCTCTCCCTCTCTCTCCTCTCCCTCTCACTTCTCTCCTCTCCGGCTCTCTTCCCTCCTCTCCCTCTCTCTTCTCTTCTCTCCCTCTTCTCTTCTCACCCTCTCTTCCCCCACACTCTCTTCCCTCTATCCCTCTTCTCTTCTCTCCCTCTCTCTTCTCTCCCTCTCTCTTCTCTCCCTCTCTTCCCCCTCTCTCTTCCCTCTCTCCCTCTCTCTTCATCTCTCTCTCTCTCCCTCCTCCCCCTCTCCCTCTCTCTTCTCTCCTCTCCCTCTCTCTTCCCTCCTCTCCCTCTCTCTCTCCCTCCCTCTCTCTCTCCTCTCTCCCTCTCTCTCTTCCCTCCTCTCCCTCTCTCTTCTCTTCTCTCCCTCTTCTCTTCTCTCCCTCTCTTCCCCCACACTCTCTTCCCTCTATCCCTCTTCTCTTCTCTCCCTCTCTCTTCTCTCCGTCTCTCTTCTCTCCCTCTCTTCCCTCTCTCCCTCTCTCTTCATCTCTCTCTCTCTCCCTCCTCCCCCTCTCCCTCTCTCTTCTCTCCTCTCCCTCTCTCTTCCCTCCTCTCCCTCTCTCTCTCTCTCCCCTCCCTCTCTCTCTCCTCTCTCCCTCTCCCTCTCTCTTCCCTCCCTCTCTCCATCTCTTCCCTCCTCCCCCTCTCTCTTCCCTCTCTCTCTCCCCCTCTCTCTTCTCTCCTCTCTCGCTCTCTCTTCCTTCCTCTCTCTTCTCTCCTTTCTCCCTCCTCTCTCCCTCTCTCTTCCCTCCTCTCCCTCTCTCTTCTCTCCTCTACCTCTCTCTTCCCCTCCCCCCTCCTCTCCCTCTCTCCCTCTCTCTTCTCTCCCTCTCTCTCTCCTCTCTCCCTCTCTCTCTCGCCTCCTCTCCCTCTCTCCCTCTCTCCCTCCTCTCCCTCTCTCTTCCCTCCTCTCCCTCTCTCTTCTCTCCTCTCCCTCTCTCTCCTCTCCCTCTCTCTTCTCTCCTCTCCGGCTCTCTTCCCTCCTCTCCCTCTCTCTTCTCTTCTCTCCCTCTTCTCTTCTCTCCCTCTCTTCCCCCACACTCTCTTCCCTCTATCCCTCTTCTCTCCCTCTCTCTTCTCTCCCTCTCTCTTCTCTCCCTCTCTCTTCTCTCCCTCTCTTCCCCCCCTCTCTCTTCCCTCTCTCCCTCTCTCTTCATCTCTCTCTCTCTCCCTCCTCCCCCTCTCCCTCTCTCTTCTCTCCTCTCCCTCTCTCTTCCCTCTCCCTCTCTCTCTCTCTCCCCTCCCTCTCTCTCTCCTCTCTCCCTCTCCCTCTCTCTTCCCTCCTCTCTCTCATCTCTTCCCTCCTCCCCCTCTCTCTTCCCTCTCTCTCTCCCCCTCTCTCTTCTCTCCTCTCTCGCTCTCTCTTCCTTCACTCTCTCTTCTCTCCTTTCTCCCTCCTCTCTCCCTCTCTCTTCCCTCCTCTACCTCTCTCTTCCCCCTCCCCCCTCCTCTCCTCTCTCCCTCTCTCTTCTCTCCCTCTCTCTCTCCTCTCTCCCTCTCTCTCTCGCCTCCTCTCCCTCTCTCCCCCTCTCCCTCTTCTCTCCCCTCCCTCTCTCCATCTCTTCCCTCCTCCCCCTCTCTCTTCTCTCCTCTCTCCCTCTCTTCTCTCCTTTCTCCCTCTCCCCTACTCTCTCCCTCTCTCTTCCCTCCTCTCTCCCTCTCCCTTCCCTAGTCTCCCTGTCTCTTCTCTCCTCTACCTCTCTCTTCCCCCTCTCTCTCCCCTCCTCCTCCCCTCTCTCCCTCTTCTCTCCTCTCTCCCTCTCTCTTCCTCCCTCTCTCCATCTCTTCCCTCCCTCTCCCTCCTCCCCTCTCTCTTCCCTCTCTCTTCCCTCCCTCTCTCTTCTCTCCTTTCTCCCCCCTCTCTCCCTCTCTCTTCCCTCCTCTCTCCCTCTCCCTTCCCTAGTCTCCCTCTCTCTGCCCTCCTCTCCCTCTCTCTTCTCTCCTCTCCCTCCTCTCCCTCTCTCTTCTCTCACTCTCTCCCTCTCTTTTCTCTCCCTCTCTCTTCTCTCCTCTCTCTCCCTCTCTCCCCTCCTCTCCCTCTCTCCCCTCCCCCTCTCTCTCTCTCTCGCCTCCTCTCCCTCTCTCCCCTCCCTTCTCTCCCTCTCTCCCCTCCTCTCCCTCTCTCTTCTCTCCCTCTCTCTCTCTCTCTCTCTCTCTCTCTCTCTCTCTCTCTCTCTCTCTTCCCTCCTCTCTCCCTCTCTCTTCCCTCCTCTCTCCCTCTCCCTTCCCTAGTCTCCCTCTCTCTGCCCTCCTCTCCCTCTCTCTTCTCTCCTCTCCCTCCTCTCCCTCTCTCTTCTCTCACTCTCTCCCTCTCTTTTCTCTCCCTCTCTCTTCTCTCCTCTCTCTCCCTCTCTCCCCTCCTCTCCCTCTCTCCCCTCCTCTCCCTCTCTCTTCTCTCCCTCTCTCTCTCTCTCTCTCTCTCTCTCTCTCTCTCTCTCTCTCTCTCTCTCTCTCTCTCTCTTCCCTCCTCTCTCCCTCTCTCTTCCCTCCTCTCTCCATCTCTCTTCCCTCTATCCCTCTTCTCTTCTCTCCCTCTCTCTTCTCTCCCTCTCTCTTCTCTCCCTCTCTTCCCTCTCTCCCTCTCTATCCCTCTCTCTCTCTCTCCCTCCCTCTCTCCCTCTCTATCCCTCTCTCTCTCTCCCTCCCTCTCTCTCTCCTCTCTCCCTCTCCCTCTCTCTTCCCTCCCTCTCTCCATCTCTTCCCTCCTCCCCCCTCTCTCTTCCCTCTCTCTCTCCCCCTCTCTCTTCTCTCCTCTCTCGCTTCCTTCACTCTCTCTTCTCTCCTTTCTCCCCTCCTCTCTCCCTCTCTCTTCCCTCCTCTCCCTCTCTCTTCTCTCCTCTACCTCTCTCTTCCCCCTCTCCCCCCTCCTCTCCCTCTCTCCCTCTCTCTTCTCTCCCTCTCTCTCTCCTCTCTCCCTCTCTCTCTCGCCTCCTCTCCCTCTCTCCCTCTCTCCCCTCCTCTCCCTCTCTCTTCCCTCCTCTCCCTCTCTCTTCTCTCCTCTCCCTCTCTCTCCTCTCCCTCTCTCTTCTCTCCTCTCCGGCTCTCTTCCCTCCTCTCCCTCTCTCTTCTCTTCTCTCCCTCTCTCTCTCTTCATCTCTCTCTCTCTCCCTCCTCCCCCTCTCCCTCTCTCTTCTCTCCTCTCCCTCCCCCTCTCTCTCCTCTCTCCCTCTCCCTCTCTCTTCCCTCCCTCTCTCCATCTCTTCCCTCCTCCCCCTCTCTCTTCCCTCTCTCTCTCCCCCTCTCTCTTCTCTCTTCTCTCCTCTCTCTTCCCCCCCTCCTCTCCCTCTCTCCCTCTCTCTTCTCTCCCTCTCTCTCTCCTCTCTCTCCCCCTCTCTCCCTCTTCTCTCCCCTCCCTCTCTCCATCTCTTCCCTCCTCCCCCTCTCTCTTCTCTCCTCTCTCCCTCTCTTCTCTCCTTTCTCCCTCTCCCCTACTCTCTCCCTCTCTCTTCCCTCCTCTCTCCCTCTCCCTCTCCCTTCCCTAGTCTCCCTGTCTCTTCTCTCCTCTACCTCTCTCTTCCCCCTCTCTCTCCCCCTCTCTCCCTCTCTCTTCTCTCCCTCTCTCCATCTCTTCCCTCCCTCTCCCTCCTCCCCCTCTCTCTTCCCCTCTCTCTTCCCCTCCTCTCTCTTCTCTCCTTTCTCCCCCCTCTCTCCCTCTCTCTTCCCTCCTCTCTCCCTCTCCCTTCCCTAGTCTCCCTCTCTCTGCCCTCCTCTCCCTCTCTCTTCTCTCCTCTCCCTCCTCTCCCTCTCTCTTCTCTCACTCTCTCCCTCTCTTTTCTCTCCCTCTCTCTTCTCTCCTCTCTCTCCCTCTCTCCCTCCTCTCCCTCTCTCCCTCCCCTCTCTCTCTCTCTCGCCTCCTCTCCCTCTCTCCCTCCCTTCTCACCCTCTCTCCCCTCCTCTCCCTCTCTCTTCTCTCCCTCTCTCTCTCTCTCTCTCTCTCTCTCTCTCTCTCTCTCTCTCTCTCTCTCTCTCTCTCTCTCTCTCTCTCTCTCTTCCCTCCTCTCTCCCTCTCTCTTCCCTCCTCTCGCCATCTCTCTTCCCTCCTCTCCCTCTCTCTTAATAATAATAATAATATGCCATTTAGCAGACACTTTTATCCAAAGCGACTTACAGTCATGTGTGCATACATTTTTACGTATGGGTGGTCCCGGGGATCGAACCCACTACCCTGGCGTTACAAGCGCCATGTTATACCAATTGAGCTACAGAGGACCACAAACATTCTACTCTTCTATCCTCTCTCCCTCTCCCTTCCCTAGGCTCCCTCTCTTTTCTCTCCTCTCTCCCTCTCAGCCCGCAGGTTTGATTAGTTGTTCAGTCTGAGGTCCTCAGGTGGGGCCCATGAAGGCCATGTCTCCCTGTTTCCCTTCCCGGTGAGCTGTTCATTCTTGGAAGGCTGAGGGGAGCAGCTGTGTTTGCAGGCCCTGATCCTGGCACCAACTTACCACGTTCTATTATTCATGTAGGCCTCAGTATCAGAGAGGGGAATCTGGAATCTCCAGCCACCTGTCTCACAGACAAACACTATTTTTTGTTCCGCAAGCAAATCAATGCAAGCACTATGAATTGAGTTTGATCTTGTTAGAGCACTATGTCTATAGTTGACGTTTGAACACTGAAACCATGCGGTTGGTTTGTAGAGGATGGTGGTGGTGTTGTTAGTGTTGCCAGTAAATGTGTAAACTAAGATGTTACATGTTCATGGCTGTGTGCAAACTCTCAGTATGCATGCATGTCTGTGTTTTATCTGTTGAAATAGATTTGACCTCTTTTAACAGTAACTGATTTTATTCCATTCCTTGCTCCCAGAAATTCAGATGGCGAGCAACCTTTAAAATGTTAATCTGTTAATTCATATTTTCCCAAGTTGTTGGGTCCTTGTCTATGCCCTCAGTAACCATGGAAATGGAGTCATGTGAGTTAGTAACGGCCACCCAGAGGAGGAGAGGAGAGGAGAGGAGAGGAGAGGAGAGGAGAGGAGAGGAGAGGAGAGGAGAGGAGAGGAGAGGAGAGGAGAGGAGAGGAGAGGAGAGGAGAGGAGAGGAGAGGAGTCTGAATGCTGCTCCTCGCCTCACATCTCTATCAGGGACTTTCTCATCACTAAGTAGCTAGCACAGTTTAGTACAGGGCTCTGATTTAGTCACTATACTGACACAAAAACAGAAACAACACAGCGGAAAACAGCTCTACACAGAGAATCAAGGGAATGTATTCTGTCTC
Organism: Coregonus clupeaformis; assembly: GCF_020615455.1. Classification (NCBI taxonomy): domain Eukaryota; kingdom Metazoa; phylum Chordata; class Actinopteri; order Salmoniformes; family Salmonidae; genus Coregonus; species Coregonus clupeaformis. The sequence continues at coordinate 4,338,508 of NC_059231.1, forward strand.
AGTAGGAGTCGATTCACCCACTTAAGCAATAACTTTACCAATGAGGGTTTAGTATTTATGATAATACTGTACATTAAGGCGACAAAACTGGATGTATATGACAAACATAAGAGAGAATCATATTTCTCTATAGTGTTTGGTATCTGTTTGAAATGTGTTGATAAATGGTTATCATGCTGATATCCTACATTGTGCAGATGGTCCAGGCTACAGTTGGGTCAGCTCATCAGATGCCTATTTGATCAGGATCTAAATTGGAAAATGGTGAAGTCCAGCGCTAGCTCCAGGTCATCTTGGGTAACACACCACTTCTCAAGCTTCAAAGAGACGCATCATTTGTACATGAATAGTTGCACATACTTTTGACCTGGCCTAGTTTAGCTAATAATCACCATTACGATAGAAAATAACTAACAGAAAGATTAAGACATCCTGTCATTATTTAGTCTACCTCAAATGCAAAGTGCACATCACAGAAAGGCAAGCAGCGAGCCCAAAGACCTACAAGCCCTTTACAAGGGAGTTATTCTTATTAGTTTGACATTGTAGGGTTTGTTTGTATCTGACTTATTGAGTGCATACAGAGAACTCATCATAATCACAGATTGATTCTTAACTTGTAATGTTCTGTAATGGGGAACGAGGTGCAAAGCACTACCATGAATATGCAATGAAACATTTAACACATTTAAAAACTGTCTAGAAATTCTGCACTTCTGTACTATTGTGCTGAGACCTCTTTAGATGGTAATATTTCAGTTTGAGAATAACATTTATTCATTAAATTTGACCTTTGATCAAGATAATTCAATATACTACCTTTTTATGAAATGGGGGCATTCAATGATCCTCTAAGACTTTGCTATTCATTAACCAAAAGCACACAATTGGGATCCATTTAAAATCTCAATCACAACCTGCAGGATTATTTGCTTTCTGATAACATTTGCCCTGACAGGGTTTTGGTGTTCCATGCAGCACACTAAGCCTGGCTGGAGATGAGGTTGTTTTGAAACTAGATTTCTTGAAACAAAATACGTTTCCTTGTTTGTAATAGGATTAAATGGACAGCGGTTTAGGTGGTGAATGTGTATCTAGTCACTGTGTCATCGATTTAAACACTTAAGGCTATTGTGCAGTAACTTTCTTTTAAAAATTCAAAAGGCACATGCAGATCTGAGCTATCTTTGTTGCAGGTGCATGGTAACAATTGAATAACATGAGAAAAAAGAAACCAGCACACTGCTCCTGCTAGTATCGCTGCTCTTTATTAAGCTTTACGTATCAGCCTCAAGGCCATCGTCAGAGCTTTTTAAGGCCTTGAGGCTGATACGTAAAGCTTAATAAAGAGCAGCGATACTAGCAAGAGCACTGTGCAGGTTTCTTATTTTTTCTCGCAATAATTGCCTATGAAATGAGCAGGAAGTTGGAAGTAATTGTTTTAGTGATGCAATATGAAAGTAATTATGCTATTTTACTATTATTATTATTAAAGCTATATTATTATTCTAATTATTAAAGCTATATTATTATTATTAAAGCTATATTACTATTATAGGTTATTATCTCTACTTCATCTCAAAACAGTAGAGAGAGAAAATAAAACATGTTAGGGGCACTCACCTTCACGTTCCAATACATACAGCTCACTTGTCAATCTTTGACTGGATCAAGTGACTGTACCATGGGCTACACCCCATACAGTATTGAATTACATTGGCCCACCAGTGTTTTTTTTGTGTGTTGTTGTATGCAGACCTGGATGAGGAGTTGTAACGGTCTGTTGTCATAACAGGTCATAAATCACTTAATCCCCTCAAGGTGCCCAAAAGCTGCCTAATGCGGCAACCAGGGACTAAAGTTGACATGACTAATGTTCGTTTAGTCTTCTGTGGGGTACGCTGTCTCCCTTGAGATGTTTCCCATCATTGAGAGCTTTTGCTTTCCTGTCGGTGCCGGATCTATAACAATATTGGATTTTTCAACAAAATAAAACTGGGTCTTCCATGAAATGGTACCACATTTTGTGTTGTGTGGTACCACACTTAGTCAACACTGTCAATTAAATAATCAAAACTTAATTTATAAGGAGGCTGGCTGAAAATTATCTAAAGGTTTAGAGCGTTTGTGTGAAGAGCAGTATTGCCTGGGGTGCGTTCAGTTCGATTAAACGTTTGCTATGTTGCGTGACAGTTTGTACTGAACTACACATTTCCAAAAAATGTTCTTCAATGTTTTTGAACAGACTTTGAGGTAAATTTTCTCTGTTTGGTGGGTGTGACTTGAAGCAATGAGTGACATATGTAAAGGGAAGCGTCAATGCTGACAGCATTCCCCAACCCATAACCCAACCCCTCCGTATTTTTCAACTTGTCCTTCAGAACAGCACCGTTTCTGTTTAATTGAACGTTACACACCATTTTTCCGCACTAAATGCTGCCCTGTATTCAACTAGCTTCTGTGCTCAATCAGTACCTAACATGACCCTGTGTGACTTTACAGGTCAGGCTATATGTTACAGGGTGTGGTACATTGGAGTGAATCAGCACATTCAGATGATATAATCCTAACAAGGCATTTCTGCCTGCTTTAAATTAATGACACTGTCCTCTCCATCTGTCCACAATGGTGAGCTGAGGGGCATCTCCAATATGTCAGCCACCCAACGGCAAAGTCATTAATGAATCATGTCCTTTGTGCCAGTTATGGAGACTAGATTAAATATTTTAGGGCGAGGCCTTCTATTGATTAGTTGTGTAGCAGCAGATGCCTCGTAGAAACTGTTGGGCATTGTTTCAAGTAGTTAACAGATATATTACCTGGTCTATTTCAGAGTGGGTCTACTAAACTCTCATCTTAAGTCACTTCCGATATTCTCAGTGATAACTTCCAGTGGACAAAAACGAAACAGTAGAACTGTTGAGAGAGAGTGACAGGGAAAGTTCCCACACGTTCCATCCTGCCGGGCCGGTGCAGAGCACAATAGAGAACAGAAACAGAACAGAGACAGAACAGAGACAGAGACAGAGACAGCGACAGAGACAGCGACAGAGACAGCGACAGAGACAGAGCAGAGACGAAAGAGACAGAGACAGAAACAGAGACAGAGACAGAGACAGAGACAGAGACAGAGACAGAGACAGAGACAGAGACAGAGACAGAGACGAAAGAGACAGAGACAGAGACAGAGACAGAGACAGAAACAGAGACAGAGACAGAGACAGAACAGAGACCGAAACAGACAGAGACAGACAGAGACAGACAGAGACAGACAGAGACAGACAGAGACAGACAGAGACAGAGACAGAGACAGAGACAGAAACAGAGACAGAGACAGAGACAGAAACGAGACTAAACAGAGACCGAACAGAGACAGAGACAGACAGACAGACAGAGACAGACAGAGACAGAGACAGAGAAGAACAGAGAAGAACAGAGACAGAACAGAGACAGAACAGAGACAGAACAGAGACAGGAAAGAGACAGAGACAGAGACAGAGACAGAGACAGAGACAGAGACAGAGACAGAACAGAGACCGATCAGAGACAGAGACAGAACAAACAGAACAGACAGAACAGAGACCGAGACAGAGACAGAGACAGAGACAGAGACAGAGACAGAGACAGAGACAGAGACAGAGACAGAGACAAAGACAAAGACAAAGACAAAGACAGACAGAACTGACAGAACTGACAGAACAGAGACAGAGACAGAGACAGAGACAGAGACAGAGACAAAAGAGACAGAGACAGAAACGAGACCGAACAGAGACCGAACAGAGACAGAGACAGACAGAGACAGATAGAGACAGAGACAGAGAAGAACAGAGAAGAACAGAGACAGAACAGAGACAGAACAGAGACATAGACAGAGACAGAGACAGAGACAGAGACAGAGACAGAGACAGAGACAGAGACAGAACAGAGACGAGACAGAGACAGAACAAACAGAACAGACAGAACAGAGACAGAGACAGAGACAGAGACAGAGACAGAGACAGAGACAGAGACAAAGACAAAGACAAAGACAAAGACAAAGACAAAGACAGAGACAGAGACAGAGACAGAGACAGAGACAGAGACAGACAGAACTGACAGAAGAGAGACAGAATAGAGACGAAACAGAACAGAGACAGAGACAGAGACAGAGACAGAGACAGAGACAGAGACAGAGACAGAGAAAGAGTTAGAGACAGAGACAGAGACAGAGACAGAGACAGAGACAGGGACAGAGACAGAGACAGAGACAGAGACAGAACAGACAGAACTGAAAGAACAGAGACAGAATAGAGATGAAACAGAACAGAGACAGAACAGAGACAGAGACAGAGACAGAGACAGAGACAGAGCCAGAGCCAGAGACAGAGACAGAGACAGAGACAGAGACAGAGACAGAGACAGAGACAGAGACAGTGACAGAGACAGTGACAGTGACAGAGACAGAGACAGGGACAGGGACAGGGACAGGGACAGGGACAGGGACAGGGACAGGGACAGGGACAGGGACAGGGACAGGGACAGGGACAGGGACAGGGACAGGGACAGGGACAGGGACAGGGACAGGGACAGAACAGAGCATGTCTCAGGCCAGGCTCACCTAGAGCAGTATGTCAGGAGCCTTATTCTCTCTCCCAGAAGGTCCCAGAACGTGTTTGTCCATCTGTGCCCAGTTGGCACCCGACGCGGGCGTCTGCCACCTGTGCCGTGCCAGCTCGGTGTACACGCAGACATCTGCTCTGGCCGTGCTCAAGGGGAGCCTCCACGGTACAGACAGCGCTCTGCGGCGCTGTCTGCTAACAACCTGGGGTAATGAGAACAAGCAGTGCTGAGTAGACTCCATTAGGCCATCAGTGTTACCCTAACCTGTGGCTTACTCTGGAGGTGAGAGAAGGTTGTTGAGCACAGGGAGGCTAGAGGAAATATGAGGTTATTGTCACCTCTTTACCAGGTAGCAGGTGTCAACAGATAGATTGGGAGGTCTGGTACCTATAGTCACACTGAGTGAACCGGTTTTGGACTGTAGATGTGTTACTGACTGTTACTGACAGTTACTGACTGTTACTAACTGTAGATGTGTTACTGACTGTAGATGTGTTACTGACAGTTACTGACTGTTACTGACTGTAGATGTGTTACTGACTGTAGATGTGTTACTGACAGTTACTGACTGTTACTGACTGTAGATGTGTTACTGACTGTAGATGTGTTACTGACAGTTACTGACTGTAGATGTGTTACTGACTGTAGATGTGTTACTGACTGTAGATGTGTTACTGACAGTTACTGACTGTAGATGTGTTACTGACAGTTACTGACTGTAGATGTGTTACTGACTGTTACTGACTGTTACTGACTGTAGATGTGTTACTGACAGTTACTGACTGTTACTGACTGTAGATGTGTTACTGACTGTAGATGTGTTACTGACTGTTACTGACTGTAGATGTGTTACTGACTATAGATGTGTTACTGACTGTAGATGTGTTACTGACAGTTACTGACTGTAGATGTGTTATAGACTGTTGCAGTTTTCAGGGTTTTCTTGTTTTTCCATTTCTTTCTTTCACTCTCTCCCTCTTTAGCAAACTACACAAACACACACATTCACATGTGTTTTCCCAACTGTTCCTAAATGGAGTAGCATTACAGCAAGCAAACATCTGTTCAGATTAACACGCAAAGTTATTTTGGGGTGGAAAAGGAGCTTGATCTCTGGGTTGGTTGTATTGAGGTCCCCGCCTGTCCTGCCCCCTATGAGGACTAAATCATCAAGGATTATCTAACTCATCTGACCAATGAATTAGGTTTCTATTTTTGTTTGATTACAATCAAATAAAGTCTCACCATTCTCATTTAAACACATGCTTAGTGTTTGAGAGATTTCATTGGTGTATTCCTCTTACCTATTAAAGAACAGTGTCCTGCAGGCATGCGCTATCAGGAGAGGAGGTCCGGTCTTAAGAGTGTTACCCACCAGCCATCACAAAATGATGGATTCTACCAATTTATAAAGGTCATAGGTCAGACACAATGTCGCCATACAGTTTACAGTCTCTATATGGCTTGTGCATTACGGGTAAGGGACCATCTGACGCCACATTGGAGGGTTGGAGACTAGGACGTTCCCACGGGACAGCTAATTGGTCAGCCATTAAGTGTTGTGTTTCAGCAACAGTAGGGCTCTAATGGCTTCCCATAGTAACTATAATGATCATCCATTAACACACAAAGTAAAGTCTCACTAACTCTTGAATTGAATGTGAATAATCAGACAAACATCTACATTTGGATTATATCAATCTTTATAGTGTTGTCACTCTTAACGATATTCCCCAAAATCTTCCTTTCTGAACAGAGACGAAGGAATGCAAGCAGAAGGTGCAGGTTATGAAGAAGCTGGTACTTCAGCTCCCTAAACCCAACCAGGACACCATGAGAGTACTCTTCAGACACCTGCAGAAGTAAGTTCACAGCCTTTCATGTCATTGGAGCACTACCACAACGTTGTTTTTCAATGTCCAGAATTTGGATGCATTGTACTGCACTGTTGGAGCTAGGAACACAAGCATTTCACTACACCCATAATAACATCTGCTAAATATGTGTATGTGACCAATAAAATGTGATTTGATTTGATTTGTAGAATAAAGCAGGCGAATGGTACTACAATAGCTACTGCTATAACTCATAAAGTATCTTATCTATTAGGCCAGTGTTTTTAAAAAGCAGCTTGATAACAGAGGGACAAACGTACAGCAGGGTTGACAGAGAGGTCACACTAAAACATCAAGCTCTGTAGAAAGTTTGTGTGACCCTCCTATCCCTCTTCCCCCACCCGACTGTGGCATCCTGGCCCCGTGTGTACAGGGAAGGTGGAAATGACCTCAGTGCTGCCTGCATATGCAAGTTGCCAGGTCCCGGTCCACTCTGACTGTGCTGGCCAGGCTAAAGGGGCCATATGGCTAAAACCATGTCCCAGGAGAGGTGTTCTATCCCATCTTACCCTTCTCCATATTTACCACCCCACACAGGAGGCCAAATGAATCATTTTAGATTGATGAGCCCCTCCCTAACTGGGACATACCCCTTGGCTGCAGCAGAGGACGGGTGTGTGTGTGTGTTTGTCTGTTTGCTTCCGAATGCCAGGTCCCTCAATTAGTCCAACCCCCCCATTCATATCCCTATGCAGAATCGCCTGTAGAGATACCCCCGAAGAATCTCTCTTTCTCTCTCTCTCTCTCTCTCTCTCTCTCTCTCTCTCTCTCTCTCTCTCTCTCTCTCTCTCTCTCTCTCTCTCTCTCTCTCTCTCTCTCTCTCTCTCTCTCTCTCTCTCTCTCTCTCTCTCTCTCTCTCTCTCTCTCTCTCTCTCTCTCTCTCTCTCTCTCTCTCTCTCTCTCTCTCTCTCTCTCTCTCTCTCTTTAAGTGGCATTTCCCAGTCCTCTTTCCTTCTCCTTCTACAGCTCCTTTATGCAGCTTTGCATAATATAATATGTTGAATAATATCCTCATAAAATCTGTCAATGGACCAAGTGAAATAAAGTTACTGACGCATTGTTTTGCTCAAACAGTTTCACTGCAAGGGGATTGTGGGGACAGAGTAAATCCCAGGCAGTGCCACCACAAAATGACTTCCCGCTGCCCTCTCACCATGCAAATAATTAAGCCAGAATATGTCATGTGACAGAATGGCAGGAGAAGGGGCCCCTAGGGACCAGATGCAGGACTTTGGCTGCTACACCCCCACCTACTGATGTGGTTTAGATCTTATTCACTTCTTTCTCTCTCTCCCTCTCGCTCTTTACCGCGTTCACTCCCAGTCCCACTCTCTATTGCTAGATGCGTATGCCTAATCTAAATTACACAGCAGACCACAGTTAATTAGAATCATGTGTGATTTATTTATTTATTTCCCTTTTTTCTCCCAAAGAGAGGAGCAGCATTGGAGGGTTTAGTAAGTAAGTATAGTATATTTTCCTGAGATTGCCAGAGGAGAGAAGTAGGGGAAACACTGAGAGAATCTTCTAAAGACAATTAGAGGAAAATAATACGAGTGCAGAGTTAAAGCTGAAAAACACTTATCAGCATGTTGCCTTATCGAGGATGTTAAATGAGATTACAAAAAGCCAAAAAGTGTGTGAATGTGTGTGTCCGTGCCTCCCACATTAAACAACTTTTATTCCCAAATTAAGAGTGGTTTATCATCCAAGGCTTCACTGAGCGGTTTTATTTCTGTCCTGGCTGGGTTGGCCGGGCCTTCAGTAATGTAAGAGTCTATGAAGGCTTCTCACTGCTTTGTTGTGGCTTCATTCTCTGCTTGTGTGGAACCAGTGTTCATTTTCTCCCCAATCCATGGGGGCTGGCTTCAATATCGAGCCGTGTACTTGTATTGTGATGATATGGTCAAGGAAACCAGATTCTCTGAAGGGTACCTTCACTTAACCATTCTATTCATTCTCCTTTTTGTGGGTGATTTTTATCACTGCTGTTCATGGTACCATTTACCACAAGGGCTTAAAACAATCCATGGGTCTGTTTTCAGTCTTTCAATTCTTGCTGACCTTACTGCCGAGTGGAAAACAAACCACTGGATGTAACCTCTATAGGCGTGGTAGGTAGCCACAGCCGAGACTAGGAGAGGAACAAAATCAACGGTAGCTACTGGAGCAGAATGTATGGCATAGGTCTGCCTAGGACAGCTCTTATGATTGGCTCTCAACTGCCATGATCACATGCAGTGTTTTGTACCCATAGTGCACTGAGAAGATGCTCACTGGAAACTTTTCAACACTTGAACAAATGTTTGGTCCCATGGGGTATTTTTAGTTCAGATCAGATGGGGCACTGTCTGTTCACTTTACAGTATGAGACTGACGCTTACAGTTTCAACCTCCGAGCCTTAGACCACCCCCCATTCCCTCTCCTCCTCACCCCACCTCCTCCGGCTCCTTGGCCCTCCCTCTCTCTCTTCTCCTCCTCACCTCAATTTATTATCTGTCTCATGATCCTGAAGGAGTCAATGATCCTGACCCAATTAGGAGGAGCCTTCCAGGCGAGGAGGGGAGGGGAAGAGGAGGAGGAAGGAGGGTAGGAGGGACGCCATCACGCTTGGCGAAATGAGATGCTAATTAATTACCATTGGCATCTTGGGCCATGCATGTCAGCTCATGTAGGAGACATCAATGATTCGTCAGATCAAATCATGAGTGCCCTCTGGTCACCTCTCAGGGTACGGTAGGCTGGACAGTCACTGCTGATAGCTGTGCATGCCACCATGGGATTTTGGAATCATTGTGCCAGTTGCAGTGTTACTGACAAGTCTTTATGTGATGTTTGGGTGTGCAGTATTTAAAGTATGATTTTGTTTTCTGCAGGTATAGTAGAAGTAGTAGTAGTAGTAGTAGTAGTAGTAGTAGTAGTAGTAGTAGTAGAGGTAGAGGTAGTAGTAGTTGTTGTAATAGTAGTATCAGTAGTAGTATTAGTAGTAGTAGTAGTAGCAGAGGTGGTAGTAGTAGTAGTAGTAGAGGTAGTAGTACTTGTAGTAGTAGAGATAGTAGTAGTAGTAGCAGAGGTAGTAGTAGTAGTAGTAGTAGTAGTAGTAGTAGTAGTAGTAGTAGTAGTAGTAGTAGTAGCAGTAGAGGTAGTTGTAGTATTAGTTGTAGTAGTAGTAGTAGTAGTAGTAGTAGTTGTAGAGGTGGTGGTAGTAGTAGTAGTAGCAGTTGTTGTTGTTGTATAGGTGGTAGTAGTAGTAAAAGTAGTAGTAGTAGTAGTAGTAGTAGCAGGAGTAGTAGTAGTAGTAGTAGTAGTTGTATTATTATTATTATTATTATTATTAGTAGTAGTAGTAGTAGTAGTAGTAGTAGTAGTACTAGTAGTCGGGGTGCCTTGTAAGGATCCGACGGCGAGCGAGTAAACTGCCTCTTCCATCAATCCTATTAGCCAATGGACGATCTAATATTAAGGTTATCCTACCAACGGATCTGCAACTGGATCCTGGACTACCTGACGGGCCGCCCCCAGGTGGTAAGGGTAGGTAACAACACATCTGCCACGCTTATCCTCAACACGGGGGCCCCTCAGGGGTGCGTGCTCAGTCCCCTCCTGTACTCCCTGTTCACCCATGACTGCATGGCCAGGTACGACTCCAACACCATCATGAAGTTTACCGACAACACAACAGTGGTAGGCCTGATCACTGATAACAATGAGACAGCCTATAGGGAGGAGGTCAGAGACCTGGCCATGTGGTGCCAGGATAACAACCTCTACCTCAACGTGATCAAGACAAAGGAGATGATTGTGGACTACAGGAAAAAAAAGCGGACTGAGCACGCCCCCATTCTCATCGACGGGGCTGTAGTGGAACAGGTTGAGAGCTTCAAGTTCCTTGGTGTCCACATCACCAACAAACTATCATGGTCCAAACACACCAAGACAGTCATGAAGAGGGCACGACAAAGCCTCATCCCCCTCAGGAGACTGAAAAGATTGTGCATGGGTCCTCAGATCCTCAAAAAGTTCTACAGCTGCACCATCGAGAGCATCCTGACTGGTTGCATCACCGCCTGGTATGGCAACTGCTCAGCCTCCGACGGCAAGGCACTACAGAGGGTAGTGCGTACGGCCCAGTACATCCCTGGGGCTAAGCTTCCTGCCATTCAGGAACTCTATACCAGGCAGTGTCAGAGGAAGTCCCATAACAATTATCAAAGACTCCAGCCACCCAAGTCATAGACTGTTCTCCCTGCTACCACACGGCAAGCGGTACCGGAGTGCCAAGTCTAGGTCCAAAAGGCTTCTTAACAGCTTCTACCCCCAAGCCATGGCTTCTACCCCCAAGCCATAAGACTCCTGAACAGCTAATCATGGCTACCCGGACTATTTGCACAGTAATTGTAGTTTTAGTTGTATTAGTAATTGTAGTTTTAGTTGTATTAGTAGTAGTAGTAGTAGTAGTAGTAGTAGGAGTAGTTGTAGTAGTAGTAGTAGTAGAGGTGGTAGTAGTAGTAGTAGTTGTTGTTGTTGTTGTTGTTGTTGTTGTAGAGGTAGTAGTAGTAGTAGTAGTAGTAGTAGTAGTAGTAGTAGTAGTAGTAGATGTAGTAGTAGTAGTAGTAGTAGTAGTAGTAGTAGATGTAGTAGTTATAGTAATCATGATGGTCAGAGGAGGAGGAGAGTAAGAGTTTAGCTAGAGTAAGCATTTTAACACTAACTTATAGCAGTTTCCATTGTGCAGAGGCATAATTATCATGCAGAGCTTAGCTAGGTGATGTATTCCTCCTGTGAATATACATTGGAATTACTTGAATAATTGTGTCGCCTTACTTGAGATCATTAGTGAACCATTAGGCAAGGCAATCCAGACCCTTAGATCATCGCAGTGTTCTAATGAAGTTAAAACGCTGATGGTCAGACAGGCAGAGAACAGTGATGTACTGTACACAGGCACGGGACTGAGGTTAATTGCAGACATTAATGGGAAATTATGGTGTGTACACATTTTAATCGGGTTTCACTCTGAGACACACCCCAAAACACTTAGTCACATGGACACACAACACACAGACATACACATAGCATGTCAACTGCTTGAATAGATACTGTATTTACCAGGTGAAATAAAACTGTATTTACAAGGTCAAATAAAATAAAAAGCACTCACTCATCATATCGTCATTTAAACGCTCAATTATGTGCTTTCAGTAAACTCTGTTCTTCCCACTCATCCACTTAAATAGATCTTCACACACATTCTGATGGCCCATGCATGTGGTGAGAGCGGATCTGTAATTGTGCTTTGGTAGCACTGACAAATAGGTGCCAGGGAATTTCACTTCCTGCAATTACGTTCCCACCTGTGAACTTAAGAGCTCACGTCTGGAATCAATTATGGCACTTTTCCCACAATAGTCCAAGATGTCAGCGTTTTGCAACTTGTAGCATTATGGCACTGGAAGACACTATTCAGTACTAGCAACATTGTTATTGCTGCTTCGACCACTACTACTATTATTACTAGTTTACTACTATTCATAAACAACCACTACATATTTGCTCTGACACAGTATCATGATAGCATATTTTATGGAAAAGTGTCTCAAAGTGAGATGAGGATAAATATTTATATTGATGATGTCAGGTTGGATCATCGTCAGGCCTTTCTCTCTGTAATGAGGTTGAGAAATATGCATGGCATGTGCACACGCATGGTCGATATTATAATGACATATGGCAGAGCAAGATGTTGACCATCACATGTGATTAACGATTTAGAGGCATATTTCCATTGGTGAGATACAGCCTGATCGTGACCTTTCCAGACAAGCTTTTTATTGACATACTGTATACTGTACACTGAAATCAGCTGTTTAGACAGACTATCGTTAGTGTGAATGTCAGTCTGTCTGAAATGCCTATCCTGATTGCTCTCTTGCATACCTGTAAATCTGCCTTTACAACAGTGACTTCTTATGTTGACTGAACTATTAGGGTAGTTGTCACAAAGAATACTAACTCCATACACTGGAAAAATAAATAAAAAATGCAATGTTTTTTTACAATACATGTGCACTACATCTAGGTAATGACTGTGTACGCTGCTGTGAAGCTGGAAAATATAGAGGCTGTGTTTATTTTGTATTTGTTTTATGATATGTCAGCCATAGATAACATCACTTGGGGCTTTCCAAAAGACCAGCTTCAGACGCCGCAGCGCAGCAGAGCGCTGAGAGCAGACCAGACCAGACTAGGCCTGGCACTCTGACAATACCTTTTGGATGCAATTGCCTGCTGAATTTTTAGTAGTAGTAGTAGAGCCGTGTGTGGATCCGTGTGTGGATCCGTTTTGAGCACGGAGGGACCCCATCCCACCTCAAAACGCTTCGTTAAGAACCCACTGACAGCTTGGAGATTCGCCCCATGCCACAGCCCTTCCATCCTATTCCAGGCCTCACTCCATAACGGGCCCAGAGGCCTGTGGGTGGCAGCCTCCTCCACGGAGGGACTAGAGAGAGGAGCGGAGTGAGACCCCCTGCCTGGGCCTATTAGGCATCTCTGCCCCACAGCCAAGCCTCAGCTCAGGGACAATGCTTCTCAAAAATACTATTACGTTTTTTTGTTCTTTCCCCCAGAAAGTAGTCCTCATATGCACCCTGCTTAGCATACTGCTCATATCAAGATAATGGAATATATTTCTAATGGATCATGTCAAAGGAAGAAGGCAAGGCAATCTGTAAAGTAAAACAAAAGCGGGTCACTGCGGCTCGTGTCAAGTACAGTACAGTATAACATAGACCAGTTTCCTCATTGTGGCATAGAATCCTACAGCATGTATGTAATGTACAAGACTTCTTGTAAGTGCTTCTTGATTTCCTGCCCCGTTTTATCCAGATACCAAGTCTTCTCCAGACATCTCTACACTGATTTATTTAGTCACTTTCCCTATTAAGATACATAGAGTCAATGGATGCTCTGCAGTTCACTGCCAGTGCTGAACGTGTGGTATGAAGTGAGCGGTTTAGCTGTGGCTGAACCTGGACCTTTGAGTACATAAAGCTGGGTGCAGAAATTATACACAGTGTTGCCAATACTGAAATAGGAGATGCTTTCAACAGGGGCCATTCAAGGGTAAAAATCTGCCTTGCTGACAAATCTGGTGAATATATGCAGAAATGATCCACCATCTTCCAGTGGCAATGAGATCTCTCTTTTTGTGATGATCATTGATGTTGACTTGAGAAACCTTGTTTCATGAATTTTTATGAGTTTATCCCATTGTTTCAAACTCTTATTTTCCCAGATAATTGAACCCTTCTCTCTCTGTAGGATTCTGACGTGTTCGCGGAAGAACCTCATGTCGACCCAAGGCATCAGTATCGTGTTTGGCCCGACGCTCATGTGGCCTGAGCTGGACTGTGGGAACATGGCAGTCAACATGGTCTATCAGAACCAGATAGTGGAGTTCATCCTCATTGAGAGCCCAGAGATCTTCGGCCTGCAGAAGTAGTGATAGGGACATTTAATCTACAGCTATCGATGGACTCATGAAACAGACAAGAGGACTTACTGTGCCTAAAGCTTGGAGCGAGTTGCTAGTATTGTTGTAATATATTATTCATAGGAAGGATGTACACCTTATGTTAAAGTGTTAGTCATTTAAAAAAGGAATAGCATTTATATTTTATTATAAACTGGGTGGTTCAAGACCTGCAGGCTGATTGGCTGACAGCCGTGGTATATCAGACCATATACCACGGGCATGACAAAACTGTTATTTTTACTGCTCTAATTATGTTGGTAACCAGTTTATAATAGCAATAAGGCACCTCGGGGGGTTTGTGGTATATGGCCAATATACCACGGCTAAGCGCTGTGTCCAGGTACTCCACGTTGAGTCGTGCGTAAGAACAGCCCTTAGCCTTGGTATTTTGGCCATATACCACACCCCCTAGGGCCTTAATGCTTGACTATATCACTATTCTTTTTGTCAGTTTGAATCCAGCACCTAAACTGAATTTTGCATTAGTAAATCCACAATAGTAAAGGAGCTTATTTTGTGCTCTGATTCATCCATTGCCTTTTACTGCACAGTTATCATGAAAGAAGTATGGACACAAGAAGTGATGCTATGTTCAGTTGTTTGTGCGTATGTGTGCCTGTGTGATGCATTCAAGTGTTGTTTATATTCAAGCATTTGAATGAGCGTCTTCCTAAATACGAACTCCAAACTGCAGCCGTCTGTATCTGTTTTTTAATTTTCTATGCAAATAGAGCCTGTCTCAGACACATTTGGAAATTAAAAAGAAGCCTTTGAATACGAGCACTGAGTTTGGTTTTATCAGATGTGTTGTATGAAACCACAAGCACATTGGAAAAAGTATCCCTTTCTCCTCCAATTGCAAGATTCAGTTTTAGGGGTTAAACAAACAAATGCACGCACGCACGCACACACACGCACACGCCCACACACGCCCACACACGCACACACAGGATGAGATGATTACTTTCAATTATTTTCTATGACGAACGACCACTCATCAAAACATTACTAATGGAGCTGTTCCTGAAATAAAACAGTCAATCACAGCGTTCACGAATGGGAGGGATAGCAGAGCAGAGAGGAGCAGGCGCAGCCTTGGTAGTTTAATGGTGATCACAGGACTCATGTCATACGTCTGTCATCTCCTATTATACGGCCCTGCTTCTCAAAGCACGGCTGCAACTAAAACAGGCGCCCTCATCTAGACTTGTGTAATGCCATTTAAATGTGTCCCCTTTTAAAGTTCCCATCATGTCCCCATACTGTACACAGTGAAACCCTTCTTCTATGTGCTTGATACTCTCACATAACTCTTTGTGCAGTGCAGGATACTGGGACCTGACAGAATAAATGATAAGATAATCACATCTGATTCGTATTGTGTGTACTGAGCTAAATATCAGGGCCGTCGCACACATCATTACCCACAAGTACAGCAGTTCCCCTGATGTTTGGCACAACTTTCACATTTCTTTATTTCAAATTCTAAGAGCAGATTTAATTGCTGGATCTTTGATGAGAGTCATGATAAGACTTTGTTCAGGTTTTTAATCAGCATGCTAGTTTTGATTTGTCCAGGCTGATCCAAAGCTGGTCAGCAACATCACTTGCTTCTTAATTGGTCTGGGCCAGAGGGAGGGTGGGGTGAATCAGCGCCTTCTGCTGGTCACTAGAGGAAAAGGCAGTGTCACCCACACACAGGTGTTCTCCATCACTCTATCAGATCACAGCTGCTTCACTCCTACTTATACGCCTAGAGACCACATGAAACGTACTCCCTGTCTGCTCATAGCATGTGTTCTCCGGGAGCAAAGCTTTGTTGCTCTGAGAGCTACTTTTGACTTTAAAGACAGAACAAGAGATGCATTATGAGACAAGCAGGTAGGTCTACCGACAATGCAGATTTGCAACCAAAGGAAAATTGTTATTGGGTTGGCTTACTGTAGTTATGGATGCAGAAACCCAAAGACAGTAGTAGAATGAATAAGGTCATCTTTCAGCCGATGTCTAACTACACCAACAACAGATGTCCTAGAACAGCAGCTGTCCAGGTGTCCTAAATCAACTGTCATTATACCAGAGAACGGCAGATGTCCAGGTGTCCTATATCAACTGTCACTATACCAGAGAACTTCAGCTGTCCAGGTGTCCTAAATCAACTGTCATTCTACCAGAGAATGGCAGATGTCCAGGTGTCCTAAATCAACTCATTATACCAGAGAATGGCAGCTGTCCAGGTGTCCTAAATCAACTGTCATTATACCAGAGAACGTCAGCTGTCTAGGTGTCCTGAATCAACTGTCATTATACAAGAGAAAGTCACCTGTCCAGGTGTCCTAAATCAACTGTAATTATACCAGAGAATGTCAGCTGTCCAGGTGTCCTAAATTAAATGTCACTATACCAGAGAACGGCAGATGTCCAGGTGTCCTAAATCAACTCATTATACCAGAGAACAGCAGATGTCCAGGTGTCCTAAATCAACTTATTTTACCAGAGAACGGCAGATGTCCAGGTGTCCTAAATCAACAAATTATACCCGAGAATGGCTGCTGTCCAGGTGTCCTAAATCAACTGTCATTATACCAGAGAACGGCAGATGTCCAGGTATCCTCAATCAACTCATTATACCAGAGAATGGCAGCTGTCCAGGTGTCCTAAATCAACTTATTATACCAGAGAACGTCACCTGTCCAGGTGTCCTAACTAATCTTATTATACTAGAGAATGGCAGCTGTCCAGGTGTCCTAAATCAACGTATTATACCAGAGAACGTCACCTGTCCAGGTGTCCTATATCAACTGTCATTATATCAGGGAACGGCATCTGTCCAGGTGTCCTAAATCAACTGTCATTATATCAGGGAACGGCATCTGTCCAGGTGTCCTAAATCATCTGTTAATATACCAGAGAAAAGCAGGTATCCTAAATCAACTGTTATTATATCAGAGAACAGCAGGTATCCTAAATCAACTGTTATTATATCAGAGAACAGCAGGTATCCTAAATCAACTGTTAATATAACAGAAAACAGCAGGTATCCTAAATCAACTGTTAATATAACAGAGAACAGCAGGTATCCTAAATCAACTGTTAATATACCAGAGAACAGCAGGTATCCTAAATCAACTGTTAATATAACAGAGAACAGCAGGTATCCTATATCAACTGTTAATATAACTTAGAACAGCAGGTATCCTAAATCAACTGTTAATATAACAGAGAACAGCAGGTATCCTAAATCAACTGTTAATATACCAGAGAACAGCAGGTATCCTAAATCAACTGTTAATATACCAGAGAACAGCAGGTATCCTAAATCAACTGTCATTATACCAAAGAACAGCAGGTATCCTAAATCAACTGTTATTGTACCAGAGAACAGCAGGTATCCTTAATCAACTGTCATTATACCAGAGAACAGCAGGTATCCTAAATCAACTGTTATTGTACCAGAGAACAGCAGGTATCCTAAATCAACTGTCATTATACCAGAGAATGTCAGCTGTCCAGGTGTCCTAAATCAACTGTCATTATACCAGAGAACAGCAGGTATCCTTAATCAACTGTCATTATACCAGAGAACAGCAGGTATCCTAAATCAACTGTTATTGTACCAGAGAACAGCAGGTATCCTAAATCAACTGTCATTATACCAGAGAATGTCAGCTGTCCAGGTGTCCTAAATCAACTGTCATTATACCAGAGAACAGCAGGTAACCTAAATCAACTGTTATTGTACCAGAGAACAGCAGGTATCCTAAATCAACTGTCATTATACCAGAGAACGGCAGCTGTCCAGGTGTCCTATATCATCTCATTATACCAGAGAACGGCAGATGTCCAGGTGTCCTAACTAAACTTATTATACCAGAGAACATCACCTGTCCAGGTGTCCTAAATCAACTGTCATTATACCAGAGAATGGCAGCTGTCCTAAATGAACTGTCATTATACCAGAGAATGGCAGCTGTCCAGGTGTCCTAACTAAACTTATTCTACCAGAGAATGTCAGCTGTCCAGGTGTCCTACCTAAACATATTATACCAGAGAACGTCACCTGTCCAGGTGTCCTAAATCAACTGTCATTATATCAGGGAACGGCATCTGTCCAGGTGTCCTAACTCAACTGTCATTATATCAGGGAACGGCATCTGTCCAGGTGTCCTAAATCAACTGTCATTATATCAGGGAACGGCATCTGTCCAGGTGTCCTAAATCAACTGTCATTATACCAGAGAATGGCAGCTGTCCTAAATCAACTGTCATTATAGCAGAGAACGGCAGATGTCCAGGTGTCCTAAATCAACTCATTATACCAGAGAATGGCAGATGTCCAGGTGTCCTATATCATCTCATTATACCAGAGAACGGCAGATGTCCAGGTGTCCTAACTAAACTTATTATACCAGAGAACATCACCTGTCCAGGTGTCCTAAATCAACTGTCATTATACCAGAGAATGGCAGCTGTCCTAAATGAACTGTCATTATACCAGAGAATGGCAGCTGTCCAGGTGTCCTAACTAAACTTATTCTACCAGAGAATGTCAGCTGTCCAGGTGTCCTACCTAAACATATTATACCAGAGAACGTCACCTGTCCAGGTGTCCTAAATCAACTGTCATTATATCAGGGAACGGCATCTGTCCAGGTGTCCTAACTCAACTGTCATTATATCAGGGAACGGCATCTGTCCAGGTGTCCTAAATCAACTGTCATTATATCAGAGAACGGCATCTGTCCAGGTGTCCTAAATCAACTATCATTATATCAGGGAACGGCATCTGTCCAGGTGTCCTAAATCAACTGTCATTATATCAGGGAACGGCATCTGTCCAGGTGTCCTAAATCAACTGTCATTATATCAGGGAACGGCATCTGTCCAGGTGTCCTAAATCAACTGTCATTATATCAGGGAACGGCATCTGTCCAGGTGTCCTAAATCAACTGTCATTATACCAGAGAACAGCAGGTATCCTAAATCAACTGTTATTATATCAGAGAACAGCAGGTATCCTAAATCAACTGTCATTATACCAGAGAATGGCATCTGTCCTAAATCAACTGTCATTATACCAGAGAACGGCAGATGTCCAGGTATCCTCAATCAACTCATTATACCAGAGAATGGTAGCTGTCCAGGTGTCCTAACTAAACGTATTATACCAGAGAACGTCACCTGTCCAGGTGTCCTAAATCAACTGTCATTGTATCAAGGAACGGCATCTGTCCAGGTGTCCTAAATCAACTGTCATTATACCAGAGAACAGCAGGTATCCTAAATCAACTGTTAATATACCAGAGAACAGCAGGTATCCTAAATCAACTGTTAATATACCAGAGAACAGCAGGTATCCTAAATCAACTGTTAATATACCAGAGAACAGCAGGTATCCTAAATCAACTGTCATTATACCAGAGATCAGCAGGTATCCTAAATTAACTGTTAATATACCAGAGAACAGCAGGTATCCTAAATCAACTGTCATTATACCAGAGAATTTCAGCTGTCCAGGTGTCCTAAATTAACTGTCACTATACCAGAGAACGGCAGATGTCCAGGTGTCCTAAATCAACTGTCATTATACCAGAGAACGTCAGCTGTCCAGGTGTCCTAAATCAACTGTCATTATACCAGAGAATGTCAGCTGTCCAGGTGTCCTAAATCAACTTATTACACCAGAGAACAGCAGATGTCCAGGTGTCCTAAATCAACTGTATTATACCAGAGAACGGCAGATGTCCAGGTATCCTCAATCAACTGTATTATACCAGATAATGGCAGCTGTCCAAGTGTCCTAAATCAACTAATTATACCAGAGAACGTCACCTGTCCAGGTATCCTAAATCAACTGTTATTATACCAGAGAACAGCAGGTATCCTAAATCAACTGTCATTATACCAGAGAACAGCAGGTATCCTAAATCAACTGTCATTATACCAGAGAACAGCAGGTATCCTAAATCAACTGTCATTATACCAGAGAACAGCAGGTATCCTAAACCAACTGTTATTGTACAAGAGAACAGCAGGTATCCTAAATCAACTGTCATTATACCAGAGAACAGCAGGTATCCTAAATCAACTGTCATTATACCAGAGAACAGCAGGTAACCTAAATCAACTGTAATTATACCAGAGAACAGCAGGTATCCTAAATCAACTGTCATTATATCAGAGAACAGCAGGTATCCTAAATCAACTGTCATTACACCAGAGAACAGCAGGTATCCTAAATCAACTGTTAATATACCAGAGAACAGCAGGTATCCTAAATCAACTGGCATTATACCAGAGAACAGCAGGTATCCTAAATCAACTGTCATTATACCGGAGAACGTCAGCTGTCCAGGTGTACTAAATTAACTGTCATTATACCAGAGAATGTCAGCTGTCCAGGTGTCCAAAATTAACTGTCACTTTACCAGAGAACGGCAGATGTCCAGGTGTCCTAAATCAACTGTCATTATACCAGAGAACGGCAGATGTCCAGGTGTCCTAAATCAACTTATTATACCAGAAAACAGCAGATGTCCAGGTGTCCAAATCAACTGTCATTATACCAGAGAATGGCAGCTGTCCAGTTGTCCTAAATCAACTTATTATACCAGAGAACGTCACCTGTCCAGGTGTCCTAAATCAACTTATTATACCAGAGAACGTCAGCTGTCCAGGTGTCCTAACTAAACGTATTATACCAGAGAACGTCACCTGTCCAGGTGTCCTAAATCAACTGTCATTATACCAGAGAAACACAGGTATCCTAAATCAACTGTTAATATACCAGAGAACAGCAGGTATCCTAAATCAACTGTCATTATACCAGAGAACAGCAGGTATCCTAAATCAACTGTCATTATACCAGAGAACGGCAGATGTCCAGGTGTCCTAAATCAACTTATTATACCAGAAAACAGCAGATGTCCAGGTGTCCAAATCAACTGTCATTATACCAGAGAATGGCAGCTGTCCAGTTGTCCTAAATCAACTTATTATACCAGAGAACGTCACCTGTCCAGGTGTCCTAAATCAACTTATTATACCAGAGAACGTCAGCTGTCCAGGTGTCCTAACTAAACGTATTATACCAGAGAACGTCACCTGTCCAGGTGTCCTAAATCAACTGTCATTATACCAGAGAAACACAGGTATCCTAAATCAACTGTTAATATACCAGAGAACAGCAGGTATCCTAAATCAACTGTCATTATACCAGAGAACAGCAGGTATCCTAAATCAACTGTCATTATACCAGAGAACAGCAGGTATCCTAAGTCAACTGTCATCAGAGGGACTAATGGATACACTACATTGTGGATTGTCCAAAGAAAAGGATACACATGCACCCTCCAGCATCTATATCACTATCTATACCAGCATCTATACCACTGTCTATACCAGCATCTATACCAGCATCTACACCAGCATCTATACCAGCATCTATACCACCATCTACACTAGCATCTATACCACTATCTATACCCGCATCTATATCAGCATCTATATCAGCATCTAACTCATCATCTATACCTCTATCTATACCAGCATCTATACCAGCATCTATACCACTATCTATATCACAATACCAGCATCTATACCACTATCTATAGCACTATCTATACCACTATCTACCAGCATCTATACCACTATCTATACCAGCAACTATACCACTATCTATAGCACTATCTATACCAGCATCTATACCAGCATCTATACCACTATTTAAAATGTTCATTTTCGTCATTTAGCAGATGCTCTTATCCAGAGCGACTTACAAATTGGTGCATTCACCTTATGATAGGCAGTGGGACAACCACTTTACAATTATTTTTATTTTATTTTTTCTCTTTGGGGTGGGGTAAGGGGGGGTAGAAGGATTACTTTATCCTATCCCAGGTATTCCTTAAAGAGGTGGGGTTTCAAGTGTCTCCGGAAGGTGGTGAGTGATTCCGCTGTCCTGGCGTCGTGAGGGAGCTTGTTCCACCATTGGGGTGCCAGAGCAGCAAACAGTTTTGACTGGGCTGAGTGGGAACTGTGCTTCCGCAGAGGTAGGGGGGCCAGCAGGCCAGAGGTGGATGAACGCAATGCCCTCGTTTGGGTGTAGGGACTGATCAGAGCCTGAAGGTACGGAGGTTCCATTCCCGTCACAGCTCCGTAGGCAAGCACCATGGTCTTGTAGCAGATGCAAGCTTCAACTGGAAGCCAGTGGAGTGTGCGGAGTAGCGGGTTGACGTGAGAGAACTTGGGAAGGTTGAACACCAGACGGGCTGCGGCGTTCTGGATGAGTTGTAGGGGTTTAATGGCACAGGCAGGGAGCCCAGCCAACAGCGAGTTGTAGTAATCCAGACGGGAGATGACAAGTGCCTGGATTAGGACCTGTGCCGCTTCCTGTGTAAGGCAGGGTCGTACTCTCCGAATGTTGTAGAGCATGAACCTACAGGATCGGGTCACCGCCTTGATGTTAGCGGAGAACGACAGGGTGTTGTCCAGGGTCACGCCAAGGCTCTTTGCACTCTGGGAGGAGGACAGAACGGAGTTGTCAACCGTGATGGAGAGATCATGGAACGGGCAGTTCTTCCCCGGGAGGAAGAGCAGCTCCGTCTTGCCGAGGTTCAGCTTGAGGTGGTGATCCGTCATCCACACTGATATGTCTGCCAGACATGCAGAGATGCGATTCGCCACCTGGTTATCAGAAGGGGGAAAGGAGAAGATTAATTGTGTGTCGTCTGCGTAGCAATGATAGGAGAGGCCATATGAGGATATGACAGAGCCAAGTGAATTGGTGTATAGCGAGAATAGGAGAGGGCCTAGAACTGAGCCCAGGGGGACACCAGTGGTGAGAGCACGTGGTGCGGAGACAGATTCTCGCCACGCCACCTGGTAGGAGCGACCTGTCAGGCAGGACGCAATCCAAGAGTGAGCCGCGCCGGAGATGCCCAACTCGGAGAGGGTGGAGAGGAGGATCTGATGGTTCACAGTATCAAAGGCAGCAGATAGGCCTAGAAGGACGAGAGCAGAGGAGAGAGAGTTAGCTTTAGCAGTGCGGAAAGCCTCCGTGACCCAGAGAAGAGCAGTCTCAGTTGAATGACCATTCTTGAAACCTGACTGGTTTGGATCAAGAAGGTCATTCTGAGAGAGATAGCAAGAGATTTGGCTAAAGACGGCACGCTCAAGAGTTTTGGAGAGAAAAGAAAGAAGGGATACTGGTCTGTAGTTGTTGACATCTATCTATACCAGCATCTACACCACTATCTATACCAGCATCTATACCAGGATCTATACCAGCATATATACCAGCATCTATACCAGCATCTATACCCGCATCCATACCAGCATCTATACCAGCATCTATACCAGCAAATAAACCAGCATATATACCACAATCTACACTAGCATCTATACCACTATCTATACCAGCATATATACCAGCATCTATACCAGCATCTATACCTCTATCTATACCAGCTTCTATACCACTATCTATATCACCCTACCAACATCTATACCACTATCTATACAATCATCTATACAATCATCTATACCACTATCTACCAGCGTCTATACCAGCATCTATACCAGCATCTATACCAGCATCCATACCAGCATCTATACCAGCAAATAAACCAGCATATATACCACTATCTATACCAGCATCTATACCAGCATCTATACCAGCATCTATACCACTATCTATACAACCATCTATACCACTATCTATACAATCATCTATACAATCATCTATACCACTATCTATAGCACTATCTATACCACTATCTACCAGCATCTATACCAGCATCTATACCAGCATCTATACCAGCATCTACACCACTATCTATTCCAGCATCTATAGCACTATCTATTCCAGCATCTATACCAGCATCTATACCACTATCTATAGCACTATCTATACCAGCATCTATACCACTATCTATACCACTATCTATACATATACATTTTAGTCATTTAGCAGACGCTCTTATCCAGAGCGAGTTAGTGCATACATTATTATTTATATGTTTTCATACTGGCCCCCCATGGGAATCGAACCCACAACCCTGGCGTTGCAAACTGAGCTACATCCCTGCCGGCCATTCCCTCTCCTACTACCCTGGACAACGCTGGGCCAATTGTGCGCCGCCCCATGGGTCTCCCGGTCGCGGCCGGCTACGACAGAGCCTGGATTCGAACCAGGATCTCTAGTGGCACAGCTAGCACTGCAAAGCAGTGCCTTAGACCACTGCACCACAGCATCTATACCTCTATCTATACCACTATCTATAGCAGCCTATATACCACTATCTATACCAGCATCTATAGCACTATCTATACCAGCATCTATACCACTATCTATAGCAGTATCTACAGTGCCTTCAGAAAGTATTCATACCCCTTGACTTCTTCCACATTTTGTTGTGTTACAGCCTGAATTCAAAATAGATTAGAAAAATAATACATATCAACCGTCTACACACAATAACCGATAATCACAAAGTTGAAACATGTTTTTAGAAATGTTTGCTAATTGGTTGAAAATGAAATACAGAAATATCACATTTACATAAGTATTCACACCCCTGAGTCAATACTTTTTGTAGAAGCACCTTTGGCAGTGATTACAGATGTGAGTCTTTCTGGGGCTCTAACCCAGACTTTTTAAAGAAATCCCGCTATGCTCTCCGACGAACCATCAAGCAGGCAAAGAGTCAATACAGGACTAAGATTGAATCATACTACACCGGCTCTGACGATCGTCGGATGTGGCAGGACTTGCAAACTATTACAGACTACAAAGGGAAGCACAGCCACGAGTTGCCCAGTGACACAAGCCTACCAGACGAGCTAAATCACTTCTATGCTCGCTTCGAGGCAAGCAACACGGAAGCATGCATGAGAGCATCAGCTGTTCCGGATGACTATGTGATCACGCTCTCCATAGCCGATGTGAGTAAGACTTCTAAGCAGTTCAACATTCACAAGGCCGCAGGGCCAGACGGATTACCAGGACGTGCACTCCAAGCATGCGCTGACCAACTGGCAAGTGTCTTCACTGACATTTTCAACATGTCCCTGACTGAGTCTGTAATTACAACATGTTTCAAGTAGACCACCATAGTCCCTGTGCCCAAGAACACTAAGATAACCTGCCTAAATGACTACCGACCCGTTGCACTCACGTCTGTAGCCATGAAGTGCTTTGAAAGTGGTCATGGCTCATATCAACACCATTATCCCAGAAGCCCTAGACCAACTCCAATTTGCATTCCGCCCCAACAGATCCACAGATGATGCAATCTCTATTGCACTCCACACTGCCCTTTCCCACCTGGAGGAACACCTACGTGAGAATGCTACACACTGACTACAGCTCAGCATTCAACCTCATAGTGCCCTCAAAGCTCATCACTAAGCTAAGGATCCTGGGACTAAACACCTCCCGCTGCAACTGGATCCTGGACTTCCTGATGGGCCACCCCCAGGTGTTTATGCTAGTGTCGTGACGTGACTTACTTTAATGTATGACTGTTATTTATCGAATCACCTACAGTAACTATGTTTAATTGTCACTCGATTAAATGAATCATTTTACTCATTAGGAATTTGGGGCACCACGGAAGAAGTTGTTTAACGAGTTACCATCTCCTGAATTAAACTCTTAGAATATATATATGTTATATATCGATAACAGTCACTTATCAAATAATTAACTCTTATCAGTCTCATTCTGAACGTCGCATTATCCTTGAACCTGCAAGAACCGTAACCTTATTGATGAATCAGCAATACACAAATCGGCTTAATTATTTATTTACTAACTAACTAAATAATAACACAATACAAACCCATACACACACCTAGGTTATTGATTACTAATGTAATGAAAACAGGTCCCTAGTGGACTGGACTAACATTAGCATGAATGCTTGGGTAGAAGGGGGGTCAGAGTGGAAGGGAGAGAGAGATTCAAACTATCGTGGTTACTTTGGAAACTACGCACATTCGGATTAGAATTGCAACATGTATTTACGTGTAGCTGTCCTCGATAGTTGAGTTGATGATGTAGGACTCTGGTTTGCCCCCCAGAGATCCCAATGTCCTTGGTAGAGTTTCTGGTCGTAGTAGTGATTAGAATAAATACTTCAGATGTACCAGCGGTTGTCTGAGAGGGATTGTCCTCTCCTCTCGTGTCTTTAGTGAAAGTTCTCTAGACGACTATACATGCCAGCTGCAGACTGAAATGATAATGTCTAGTGCATTGTCGTCTTCTTCACCTCGTGTAGAGGTTGAGAGTTTCAGAGTTTCTCCATTTCAAACGTGTGGACTAACGTCTCACGCTTTCTGGTCTTTCTGGTCTAACCATTTTGTAACGTGTAGCTTCAGCTACACGCTTCTTGGTCTTGTAGAAATTCAACCATTTGCAACATCCGGTTTATACCGTAGTATGCTTGGTCTTCCTTTGATATGGAGTTGTAGTTTTAAAAAAATTTGTAACGTTTAGCTCACGCTTCACGTCTGCTGGTCTTGTAGAGTGTCAAACATTTTAAGCCGTGGGCTTCCTGGTCTAATGTAAAAATGTTTTTCAAGGCTTTTTATGCACTCGGGTAAAGGGGCGTTCCAGCATGTTTGTGCTCATCTGGGCATGGCCACTGACTGAGAACAAATCAATATGGAAAACAATCATCTCATCTAGAATGCTAAAATCACATTGTTATCTTCACAAAAGTATTATTTTACATAATCATTCGTTATATACAACAATTAGATGTAAACCTCATAATTGGGAAGTGTTCACCCCCAGAGATACAGTTATGTTGTTCCAACATCTTTAATGACATCACCACATAGTAACAAATTTGACATGATTGTTCTTTAAGTCCCTACTGACCATTTCCCACATTCTTTTAAGTAGGAATATTGTTTCATTATCCACTTTTGGATGTTGGAGTCTTGGCGTGAAGACTTCCTTTGTTAACAAAGGGGTCCTTTCTTCCAATACTTCATTGCAAGGAAGAGAAAGTCTGAACGGTATTTACGACCGGTCATAAAACTGGCCCCCAGGAAAGTGCGTGTTCAAATCTTTGCCTAGCCGGCATGTTTGATCCTCAGCCCATGAGGGCAAGTCATGACAGTCCCCCTAAGATGGTTCAATCTTGATATTATTATGCAAGTTGCAACCCACCATAAAAATGACCACAGGATGTCCTGGTTGTGGATCATCGTTGTGGTCCCCCTCTGGTGGTTTATCTTGGGAGGATCTCTGCAAGCTGCAGGCCACCACAAGAATGGTCAGGGGATGTCCTGGTTGGGGATTGCCGTTGCGGTCCCCCTCTGGTGGTTTACCTTGGGAGGATCTCTGCAAGCTGAAGGCCACCACAAGAATAGCCAGGGGATGTCCTGGTTGGGGATTGCCGTTGCGGTCCCCCTTGGTGGTTTACCTTGGGAGGATCTCTGCAAGCTGCTGGCCACCACAAGAATGGCCAGGGGATGTCCTGGTTGGGAATCGCTGTTGCGGTCCACCTCTGGTGGTTTACCCTGGTAGGCTTTCCTCCAACGGAACAGTCCACCACAAGAATGGGCAGCGGGCGTCTGGGTTAGGCATCGCCGTTCCGGACCCGTCGTCTGGTTGTCCAGGCTGGTAGATCTGGGCAGTAGCTTAGGTGTTAACAACGCACACACACACTCACGAAATACATAATTACATTTCTTACCCAAATGAGCGGCGTTGTGGCACTAACTGATGGTTGTATGGGGAACTTGTTTATGGCTCTATCACTTCCTAAGTGTCAGAGAAAATGAAACAAAATTAATAAAAGTATAAGCAAAAGAGATACAAAATACAGTTACCAGACCTTAATCATCTAATTGGACTGTATTCTATGTACGTCCACGGTCTTGGCTAAATGACTCTATCATGGCATTGTCTCTAATGTCATGTCTAGGGTTTTCCCACTTAGTGGTGTGTTGCTTAGGCTCTATCCTAAGTTGATAACTACATGATAAGACTACAGCTGTAAGGCACTAGCTTCGGACAGTCTACAGGGATGACCTATGGACTTCTGGGGAGAAACTGGATAGTACGGTAGCTGTAGAGTCAAAGGCCTCAGGGTAAATGTAACTTTACCAAGGCAGGTGTTTTGCTCAGACCCTTGAGTGATCCTAGCATAAATCCTCATTGAATGTTCCGTTGTGCATGTGCGCTTATGCTTACACAAGCGTGCATGCCAAGGGAAAGAAAACCAGGTATCCTGGTAGGCTGCAACCTGGTGGTCCTCTGTAGCTCAGCTGGTAGAGCACGGTGGTTGTAATGCCAAGGTAGTGGGTTCGATCCCCAGGACCACCCATACACAAAAAAAAATATGTATGCACGCATGACTAAGTCGCTTTGGATAAAAGCGTCTGCTAAATGGCATATTATTATTATTATTAAGAATGAGTCTGACATAATCTGATCATTTTCATGTCAATGCCGGGAGGTCAGTAAGAATTGGTGCCGAGGGAACCTGTAGTGGTTTTACTACAGGTCACGGTGTCTTGCACCATTGTAGTGGTGATAGGTATGAAGGAGTCTATTTCATAGCTATGTTATCCCCGGAGGAGCTAACCTCACGACGGAAGTACTCTATAAGCACTGAACCAGTCGTACGCGGTGTGATCATGGTTCATGACTTCTAATAACTTCCCTCCTGAATGGAGGGTTCTATTTATTAGTGGCGTGTGTTAACCATCAGAAAAGTGTTTTGGGAGATTCCCTTCCACGTGTTGCAATCTGAGTGACTACTAACTCCTCTGTCGCTGTTGTCAAGGGCAACTGTTGCTGGCATTGTTACTGGTACTCAAGGGGACCAGCTATCCTACCGATTTATTCTGAAATGTTATCCTACAGGAATACATCATTAGAGCATTTTACTAGTTGCATTGTAGTTAAAACTACACATGGCAAGGAATGATTATTGTTGCCATTTGTTTTGGAGGTGGAAAGTCCACTGGACTTCTTTTACGACCAGTATGGTACACCTCAGTGATGTCTCAGATGTGTTCAAAGGTTATCCCCGTCGAGGGGCTTGTCCGCTCCTCTCTGTTCTCATGGGGAAGATTACAACTAGACGAGGCTCATCATGGGTTTGGGATAGTTTTCCGCCCCCTTTGTGTCTTGGGACCCCCCCCCCCCCACCAGCGGTGGGTGTTGGTGTCCGATGCACAAACGAAAAGGTCCGACCCTTTGTACGAGTTGTTAGCAGTCGCGTAGTTAGTAGATTGGCTGTAACCATTCAACCAAATCTCCTGGTGTTTGTGCTTGAAAACGCTCAGTGGCTGTCGTGGCCTGTCAGTCACCACAGCGTCCGCATGTGGCGACCATTCCAGTATCTGCGAACTGAGACGAGGATATCTTTCTGCGATATGGCACAGTATTTCATTGTAAGGGGGTTTCAGTCCCCCTCAATACGTCGATGCTTTTATTCCTGAGACGGCCACAGTGCTTGCGGAAGTGTTCGTAAGGACAAGAGAAGTTAATCTCAGCTAGGGTATCTCATGGCTCATTCACAGAGACTGCTGTCTTGAAATCATGAAAGGACTGGTCAATCAGGTTTGCTGATTGAATGTGACGAGATATCGTAATATATCCTTGGGTCAGATGCTGCACAGAGAAGTTTTGAGACATCTTTTTCGAAAAGGGTTCTTTTGATAGTGCTCTTTGTGGATGACTGTGTCGCAGTCAGCGGTAGGAGATGACAGTATGGTCAGTGGAGACGGCACGGTTGCCTGAAACCTTCTGTCGTCTTCACTCCTTTGTGTACCGAGCTCCGGTTGCGAGCTTGGTTGCTTGACGGGGTAGTCACACTGTAGCACGTGACTGTTCTGGAATTCATCCAGATGGTACCTAAGGGTGGTATTCTGCTGCATAGCAGAGTCCACTTGGGCTCTTAGAGTACTTATTTCAGACACGTGAGGGTTGGTATCGCTGCAGAGGTCAGCGGTCAATCCTTTTATGGGTGAGGGTTCACTAATTAGCGGGGGAGTGGGGACCACCCCCTCTGATAGCTTGCATATTATTTAAAAAAATAATATATATATTTATATATTCTTTTTTTTAGTTTGGGTTTTGAGTTATTGGAAGCTGCAAAAATGATTTTAATCTATTTATAGACGTTAATGAACCATCACTACTGCATCAGTAATGTGGGAGTTGGACGTGAATGAATTTGCAAAAGCAAATTGAGTTGATTAATCAATGATAATGATTAATCATACCTGTATAGGCTATCTGGGAATGAAACTTTAATTAACCTGAAAGCGTTGCTTTAGGTTAATATGGAAAAGTTTTAAATTGTCTCCTTTGTTGAACCAAATCAGTTTGGATCTCATTTGATGCGTGATTTGAAGGAGTCAGGCGCAGGAGGGTAAATCACAGTATACAGAGTTTATTCCTTAATCCAGCGTAACCAGTCCAGTGCGCAAAACAGGCGCACTGGAACAAACATGCACACGGGGAAAATATCCCGGCAATACAAAATACTGAGCTCAACCAAGCTACTAATCTTCACAATGAACAATCACCCACAAGGACAAGGGGGCAGAGGGAACACTTAAACATGTACTAATGAGGGGAATATGAACCAGGTGTGTGTAATTGACAAGACAAGGCAAATGGAATGATGAGATATGGAGCGGCAGTGGCTAGAAGACCGATAACGACTGACGCCGAAGCCTGCCCGAACAAGCAGGGGAGGCAGCTTCGGAGGAAGTCGTGACATCTTATCCAAATGATCAACCTGAAAAGGTATGTTCGGCAATTTCACTCTTTAAATTGAATGAGGCAATGATATCCAATCAGTTGAGATTGGCTGGATTATCATAAGTGTAACCAGTAGTTCAAATGTGAGGGTACATTCACCACTTATCCCTAAGGCTGAAGACACGTGGGATTCCTGTGAAGGCGGGACTTCCGTCAATACTGGTTCAGTACTGTGGGGGTTGGCTCCACTGAGGTTGCAAAAGCAAATTGAATTGATTAATCAATGATAATGATTAATCATACCCGTATAGGCAATCTGGGAATTAAACTTTAATTAACCTGAAAAGTGTTGCTTTATCTAGGTTAATATGGTTCATAAAATGTCTCATTAGCTGGAAGAACCTGAAAAGGTATGTTCGGCAATTTAACTCATTCAATTGAATGAGACAACGATATCCAATCAGTTGAGATTTGCTGGATATCATACAAGTAGCCCGTAGTTACACACTATAAGAACACGTTTTGCCCTCACATAGAATATTTACTTGCAATTCTTCACTACTAGGGGTCACTGATCGCAGAAAGCTGAACTCGAACGGGAGTACAGAGGGGCGGGACTTCCGTCGCCCAAGACGGGGATTTCAACGTGACACAGGAAATCAAAATGGCTGCTCTCCCTTTGTTAGCTTAGCATCTAGTGCACAGCTAACTTTTCTTATAGTTGTTTTGAGCACACAACAGGATCCCATACACTACAGGAAGGGGTTTACTAGTGACGTCTCACATTCAAACCCATTCACATTCTCATTGCTAGCACTATATTACCAGAACGCGCGGTAACATAAGAGATTCGCCTGTGGCCTACCCACGCTACCGAAGCGCGATAGGCAGATAGATAATAACTCTGGCCCGATCAACGAATATATCTATCCACATTTTCATCATTGCTGGCCCTATGTCCTCGCTCTAGAATTTAATACTGACCGAGTCAACTCGCTTCTGAGACGCGAGAAATAGTAAAAAATGTTTGGCCCAATGGGACTATATCTGAGAATACCTAAATCGGCCGGCCCAATATGTCTTGGCTCGTAGCATTCAGTAATTCTCTCTACACACTGACTTTTCGTCAGATATACAACACCGGAGGTAACCTCTAGCATCTTGTTCAAATAGAAACAGACATACCTCAACAAATCCTGCCTACAGCTCTACTGGTGTATAACGTAACCTGGGTGTATAACGTAATGTGCTGCACAATTCATATAGACTGAATTCAACAGTAAGGCCTCATTCTATCTTAGATTCCTCGCACGGGGGCTCCAATATGTCGTGACGTGACTTACTTTAATGTATGACTGTTATTTATCTAATCGCCTAACTATGTTTAATTGTCACTCTATTAAATTAATAATGTAACAATTAACTCATTAGAAATTTGGGGCACCACGGGAGAAGTTGTTTAACGAGTTACCATCTCCTGAATTAAACTCTTAGAAGATATATATGTTATATATCGATAACAGTCACTTATCAAATAATAAACTCTTATCAGTCTCATTCTGATAACCTTATTGATGAATCTGCAATACACAAATTGGCTTAATTATTGATTTACTAACTATACAACTATACAAATTGGCTTAATTATATGATTTACTAACACAATACAAACACACACACACCAAGGTTATTGATTGTTAATGTAATACAATGAAAACAGGTCCCTAGTGGACTGAACTAACATTAGCATGAATGCTTGGGTAGAAGGAGGGTCTGAGTGGAAGGGAGAGAGAGATTCAAACTATCGTGGTTACTTTGGAAACTAAGCTCATTCGGATTAGAAACGCAACATGTATTAACGTGTAGCTGTCCTCAATAGTTGGGTTGATGATGTAGGACTCTAGTTTACCCCCCAGAGATCCAAATGTCCTTGGTAGAGTTTCTGGGCGTAGTAGTGGTTAGAATGGATACTTCAGATGTACCAGCGGTTGTCTGAGAGGGATTGTCCTCTACTCTCGTGTCTTTAGTGAAAGTTCTCTAGACGACTATACATGCCAGCTGCAGACTAATATGATAAGGTCTAGTGCATTGTCTTCTACTTCACCTCGTGTAGAGGTTGAGAGTTTCAGAGTTTCTCCATTTCAAACGTGTGGACTAACGTCTCATGTTTTCTGGTCTTTCTGGTCCAACCATTTTGTAACGTGTAGCTTCAGCTTCACGCTTCTTGGTCTTGTAGAAATTCAACCATTTGCAACATCCGGCTTATACCATAGTATGCTTGGTCTTCCTTTGGTATGGAGTTGTAGTTTTAAACCATTTTGTAAAGTTTAGCTCACGCTTCACGTCTGCTGTTCTTGTAGAGTGTCAAACATTTTAAGCCGTGGGCTTCCTGGTCTAATGTTAAAATGTTTTTCAAGGCTTTTTATACACTCGGGGTAAAAGGGGCATTCCATCATGTTTGTGCTCACCTGGGCGTGGCTACTGACTGAGAACAAATCAATATGGAAAACAATAATCTCATCTAGAATGGTAATATCACATTGTTATCTTCACAAAAGTATTATTATACTTAATCATTCGTTTTTTACAACAATTAGATGTAAACCTCATAACTGGGAAGTGTACAGCCCCTGAGATGCAGTTATGTTGTTCCACCGTCTTTAATGACATCACAACATAGTAACGAATTTGACATGATTGTCTTTAAGTCCCTACCAACCATTTCCCACATTCTTTTAAGTAGGAATATTGTTTCATTATCCACTTTTGGATGTTGGAGTCTTGGCGTGAAGTCTTCCTTTGTTAACAAAGGGGTCCTTTCTTCCAATACTTCATTGCAAGGAAGAGAAAGTCTGAACGGTATTTACGACCGGTCATAAAACTGGCCCCCAGGAAAGGGGGTGTTCAAATCTTTGCCTAGCCGGCATGTTTGATCCTCAGCCCATGAGGGCAAGTCATGACAGTCCCCCTAAGATGGTTCAATCTTGATATTATTATGCAAGTTGCAACCCACCATAAAAATGACCACAGGATGTCCTTGTTGTGGATCATTGTTGTGGTCCCCCTCTGGAGGTTTATCTTGGGAGGATCTCTGCAATCTGCAGGCCACCACAAGAATGGCCAGGGGATGTCCTGGTTGGGGATTGCCTTTGCGGTCCCCCTCTGGTGGTTTACCTTGGGAGGATCTCTGCAAGCTGAAGGCCCCACAAGAATAGCCAGTGGATGTCCTGGTTGGGGATTGCCGTTGCGGTCCCCCTTGGTGGTTTACCTTGGGAGGATCTCTGCAAGCTGCTGGCCACCACAAGAATGGCCAGGGGATGTTATGGTTGGGGATCGCCGTTGCGGTCCCCCTCTGGTGGTTTACCCTGGTAGGCTTTCCTCCAACGGAGCAG
The DNA here is from genome assembly GCF_020615455.1 of Coregonus clupeaformis. Taxonomy (NCBI): domain Eukaryota; kingdom Metazoa; phylum Chordata; class Actinopteri; order Salmoniformes; family Salmonidae; genus Coregonus; species Coregonus clupeaformis. Next base: position 4,372,667 of record NC_059231.1, read on the forward strand.
TCCACCACAAGAATGGGCAGTGGGCGTCTGGGTTGGGCATCGTCGTTCCGGACCCGTCGTCTGGTTGTCCAGGCTGGTAGATCTGGGCAGTAGCTTAGGTGTTAACAACGCACACACACACTCACGAAATACATAATTACATTTCTTACCCAAATGAGCGGCGTTGTGGCACTAACTGATGGTTGTATGGGGAACTTGTTTATGGCTCTATCACTTCCTAAGTGTCAGAGAAAATGAAACAAAATTAATAAAAGTATAAGCAAAAGAGACACAAAATACAGTTACCAGACCTTAATCATCTAATTGGACTGTATTCTATATACGTCCACGGTCTTGGCTAAATGACTCTATCATGGCATTGTCTCTAATGTCATGTCAAGGGTTTTCCCACTTAGTGGTGTGTTGCTTAGGCACTATCCTACATGATAAGACTACAGCTGTAAGGCACTAGCTTCGGACAGTCTACAGGGATGACCTATGGACTTCTGGGGAGAAACTGGATAGTACGGTAGCTGTAGAGTCAAAGGCCTAAGGGTAAATGCAACTTTACCAAGGCAGGTGTTTTGCTCAGACCCTTAAGTGATCCTAGCATAAATCCTCATTGAATGTTCCGTTGTGCATGTGCGCTTATGCTTACACAAGCGTGCATGCCATGGGAAAGAAAACCAGGTATCCTGGTAGGCTGCAACCTGTTAAGAATGAGTCTGACATAATCTGATCATTTTCATGTCAATGCCGGGTGGTCAGTAAGAATTGGTGCCGAGGGAACCTGTAGTGGTTTTACTACAGGTCACGGTGTCTTGCACCATTGTAGTGGTGATAGGTATGAAGGAGTCTATTTCATAGCTATGTTATCCCCGGAGGAGCTAACCTCACGACGGAAGTACTCTATAAGCACTGAACCAGTCGTACGCGGTGTGATCATGGTTCATGACTTCTGATAACTTCCCTCCTGAATGGAGGGTTCTATTTATTAGTGGCGTGTGTTAACCATCAGAAAAGTGTTTTGGGAGATTCCCTTCCACGTGTTGCAATCTGAGTGACTACTAACTCCTCTGTCGCTGTTGTCAAGGGCAATTTTACTTGTTAGGTCTCTAACCTTCTTACTGATTGTCTGGACTGACTGTTGCTGGCATTGTTACTGGTACTCAAGGGGACCAGCTATCCTACCGATTTATTCTGAAATGTTATCCTACAGGAATACATCATTAGAGCATTTTACTAGTTGCATTGTAGTTGAAACTACACATGGCAAGGAATGATTATTGTTGCCATTTGTTTTGGAGGTGGAAAGTCCACTGGACTTCTTTTACGACCAATATGGTACACCTCAGTGATGTCTCAGATGTGTTCTAAGGTTATCCCCGTCGAGGGGCTTGTCCGCTCCTCTCTGTTCTCATGGGGAAGATTACAACTAGACGAGGCTCATCATGGGTCTGGGATAGTTTTCCGCCCCCTTTGTGTCTTGGGACCCCCCCACCAGCGGTGGGTGTTGGTGTCCGATGCACAAACGAAAAGGTCCGACCCTTTGTACGAGTTGTTAGCAGTCGCGTAGTTAGTAGATTGGCTGTAACCATTCAACCAAATCTCCTGGTGTTTGTGCTTGAAAACGCTCAGTGGCTGTCGTGGCCTGTCAGTCACCACAGCGTCCGCATGTGGCGACCATTCCAGTATCTGCGAACTGAGACGAGGATATCTTTCTGCGATATGGCACAGTATTTCATTGTAAGGGGTTTCAGTCCCCCTCAATACGTCGATGCTTTTATTCCTGAGACGGCCACAGTGCTTGCGGAAGTGTTCGTAAGGACAAGAGAAGTTAATCTCAGCTAGGGTATCTCATGGCTCATTCACAGAGACTGCTGTCTTGAAATCATGAAAGGACTGGTCAATCAGGTTTGCTGATTGAATGTGACGAGATATCGTAATATATCCTTGGGTCAGATGCTGCACAGAGAAGTTTTGAGACATCTTTTTCGAAAAGGGTTCTTTTGATAGTGCTCTTTGTGGATGACTGTGTCGCAGTCAGCGGTAGGAGACGACAGTATGGTCAGTGGAGACGGCACGGTTGCCTGAAACCTTCTGTCGTCTTCACTCCTTTGTGTACCGAGCTCCGGTTGCGAGCTTGGTTGCTTGACGGGGTAGTCACACTGTAGCACGTGACTGTTCTGGAATTCATCCAGATGGTACCTAAGGGTGGTATTCTGCTGCATAGCAGAGTCCACTTGGGCTCTTAGAGTACTTATTTCAGACACGTGAGGGTTGGTATCGCTGCAGAGGTCAGCGGTCAATCCTTTTATGGGTGAGGGTTCACTAATTAGCGGGGGAGTGGGGACCACCCCCTCTGATAGCTTGCATATTATTTAAAAAAAATAATATATATATATATATATATATATATATATATATATATATATATATTCTTTTTTTTAGTTTGGGTTTTGAGTTATTGGAAGCTGCAAAAATGATTTTAATCTATTTATAGACGTTAATGAACCATCACTACTGCATCAGTAATGTGGGAGTTGGACGTGAATGAATTTGCAAAAGCAAATTGAGTTGATTAATCAATGATAATGATTAATCATACCTGTATAGGCTATCTGGGAATGAAACTTTAATTAACCTGAAAGCGTTGCTTTAGGTTAATATGGAAAAGTTTTAAATTGTCTCCTTTGTTGAACCAAATCAGTTTGGATCTCATTTGATGCGTGATTTGAAGGAGTCAGGCGCAGGAGGGTAAATCACAGTATACAGAGTTTATTCCTTAATCCAGCGTAACCAGTCCAGTGCGCAAAACAGGCGCACTGGAACAAACATACACACGGGGAAAATATCCCGGCAATACAAAATACTGAGCTCAACCAAGCTACTAATCCTCACAATGAACAATCACCCACAAGTACAAGGGGGCAGAGGGAACACTTAAACATGTACTAATGAGGGGAATATGAACCAGGTGTGTGTAATTGACAAGACAAGGCAAATGGAATGATGAGATATGGAGCGGCAGCGGCTAGAAGGCCGATAACGACGGACGCCGAAGCCTGCCCGAACAAGGAGGGGAGGCAGCTTCGGAGGAAGTCGTGACATCTTATCCAAATGATCAACCTGAAAAGGTATGTTCGGCAATTTCACTCTTTAAATTGAATGAGGCAATGATATCCAATCAGTTGAGATTGGCTGGATTATCATAAGTGTAACCAGTAGTTCAAATGTGAGGGTACATTCACCACTTATCCCTAAGGCTGAAGACACGTGGGATTCCTGTGAAGGCGGGACTTCCGTCAATACTGGTTCAGTACTGTGGGGGTTGGCTCCACTGAGGTTGCAAAAGCAAATTGAATTGATTAATCAATGATAATGATTAATCATACCTGTATAGGCTATCTGGGAATTAAACTTTAATTAACCTGAAAAGTGTTGCTTTATCTAGGTTAATATGGTTCATAAAATGTCTCATTAGCTGGAAGAACCTGAAAAGGTATGTTCGGCAATTTAACTCATTCAATTGAATGAGACAACGATATCCAATCAGTTGAGATTTGCTGGATATCATACAAGTAGCCCGTAGTTACACACTATAAGAACACGTTTTGCCCTCACATAGAATATTTACTTGCAATTCTTCACTACTAGGGGTCACTGATCGCAGAAAGCTGAACTCGAACGGGAGTACAGAGGGGCGGGACTTCCGTCGCCCAAGACGGGGATTTCAACGTGACACAGGAAATCAAAATGGCTGCTCTCCCTTTGTTAGCTTAGCATCTAGTGCACAGCTAACTTTTCTTATAGTTGTTTTGAGCACACAACAGGATCCCATACACTACAGGAAGGGGTTTACTAGTGACGTCTCACATTCAAACCCATTCACATTCTCATTGCTAGCACTATATTACCAGAACGCCGGTAACATAAGAGATTCGCCTGTGGCCTACCCACGCTACCGAAGCGCGATAGGCAGATAGATAATAACTCTGGCCCGATCAACGAATATATCTATCCACATTTTCATCATTGCTGGCCCTATGTCCTCACTCTAGAATTTAATACTGACCGAGTCAACTCGCTTCTGAGACGCGAGAAATAGTAAAAAATGTTTGGCCCAACGGGACTATATCTGAGAATACCTAAATCGGCCGGCCCAATATGTCTTGGCTCGTAGCATTCAGTAATTCTCTCTACACACTGACTTTTCGTCAGATATACAACACCGGAGGTAACCTCTAGCATCTTGTTCAAATAGAAACAGACATACCTCAACAAATCCTGCCTACAGCTCTACTGGTGTATAACGTAACCTGGGTGTATAACGTAATGTGCTGCACAATTCATATAGACTGAATTCAACAGTAAGGCCTCATTCTATCTTAGATTCCTCGCACGGGGGCTCCAATATGTCGTGACGTGACTTACTTTAATGTATGACTGTTATTTATCTAATCGCCTAACTATGTTTAATTGTCACTCTATTAAATTAATCATGTAACAATTAACTCATTAGAAATTTGGGGCACCACGGGAGAAGTTGTTTAACGAGTTACCATCTCCTGAATTAAACTCTTAGAAGATATATATGTTATATATCGATAACAGTCACTTATCAAATAATAAACTCTTATCAGTCTCATTCTGATAACCTTATTGATGAATCTGCAATACACAAATTGGCTTAATTATTGATTTACTAACTATACAACTATACAAATTGGCTTAATTATATGATTTACTAACACAATACAAACACACACACACACCAAGGTTATTGATTGTTAATGTAATACAATGAAAACAGGTCCCTAGTGGACTGAACTAACATTAGCATGAATGCTTGGGTAGAAGGAGGGTCAGAGTGGAAGGGAGAGAGAGATTCAAACTATCGTGGTTACTTTGGAAACTAAGCTCATTCGGATTAGAAACGCAACAAGTATTAACGTGTAGCTGTCCTCAATAGTTGGGTTGATGATGTAGGACTCTAGTTTACCCCCCAGAGATCCAAATGTCCTTGGTAGAGTTTCTGGGCGTAGTAGTGGTTAGAATGGATACTTCAGATGTACCAGCGGTTGTCTGAGAGGGATTGTCCTCTACTCTCGTGTCTTTAGTGAAAGTTCTCTAGACGACTATACATGCCAGCTGCAGACTAATATGATAAGGTCTAGTGCATTGTCTTCTACTTCACCTCGTGTAGAGGTTGAGAGTTTCAGAGTTTCTCCATTTCAAACGTGTGGACTAACGTCTCATGTTTTCTGGTCTTTCTGGTCTAACCATTTTGTAACGTGTAGCTTCAGCTTCACGCTTCTTGGTCTTGTAGAAATTCAACCATTTGCAACATCCGGCTTATACCATAGTATGCTTGGTCTTCCTTTGGTATGGAGTTGTAGTTTTAAACCATTTTGTAAAGTTTAGCTCACGCTTCACGTCTGCTGTTCTTGTAGAGTGTCAAACATTTTAAGCCGTGGGCTTCCTGGTCTAATGTTAAAATGTTTTTCAAGGCTTTTTATACACTCGGGGTAAAAGGGGCATTCCATCATGTTTGTGCTCACCTGGGCGTGGCTACTGACTGAGAACAAATCAATATGGAAAACAATAATCTCATCTAGAATGCTAATATCACATTGTTATTGTCACGATCGTCTTCTTGTGAGATATTGGACCAAGGCGCAGCGTGTGCAAAATACATCTCTTTATTTTGGAAGAGAGAGAAACACGAAACCGAACACTATCCAAAACTAACAAAACAACAAATGACCGTGAAGCTAAATAACGTAAGTGCACAGACAAGCAACAAACGTTCAACATAGACAATTACCCACAAACACATGATGCCCATGGCTGCCTTAAATATGGCTCCCAATTAGAGACAATAAACCACAGCTGTCTCCAATTGAGAACCAATCTAGGCAGCCATCAACATACAAACACCTAGACAAGACAATACCCCATTAAACCTACAAACCCCTAGACAAACCAAAACACATACTTCACCATGTCACACCCTGACCTAACTAAACTATTAATGAAAACAAAGATAACTAAGGCCAGGGTGTGACATAACCCCCCCCTTAAGGTGCGAACTCCGGGCGCACCAGCATAAAGTCTAGGGGAGGGTCTGGGTGGGCGTCTGTCCACGGTGGCGGCTCTGGCACTGGTCGTGGTCCCCACCCCACCCTAGTCACTACCCGCTTTCGTAGCCTCCTCCAAATGACCACCCTCCAACTTAACCCCACTGGATTAAGGGGCAGCACCGGACTAAGAGGCAGCACCGGACTAAGGGGCAGCACCGGACTAAGGGGCAGCACCAGGATAAGGGGCAGCACCAGGCTAAGGGGCAGCACCGGACTGAATGGCGGATCCTGGCTGGCTGGCTCTGGCGGATCCTGGCTGGCTGGCGGATCCTGGCTGGACGGCTCTGGCGGATCCCGGCTGGACGGCTCTGGCGGATCCCGGCTGGACGGCTCTGGCGGATCCCGGCTGGACGGCTCTGGCGGATCCCGGCTGGACGGCTCTGGCGGATCCCGGCTGGACGGCTCTGGCGGATCCCGGCTGGACGGCTCTGGCGGATCCCGGCTGGACGGCTCTGGCGGATCCTGGCTGGACGGCTCTGGCGGATCCTGGCTGGGACGGCTCATGGCTGGCTGACGGATCTGGCTGCTCGCGGCTGGCTGACGGATCTGGCTGCTCATGGCTGGCTGACGGATCTGGCTGCTCATGGCTGGCTGAAGGATCTGGCTGCTCATGGCTGGCTGACGGATCTGGCTGCTCATGGCAGGCTGACGGATCTGGCTGCTCATGGCTGGCTGACGGATCTGGCTGCTCATGGCTGGCTGACGGATCTGGCTGCTCATGGCTGGCGGAAGGCTCTGGCTGATCCTGTCTGGCGGAAGGCTCTGGCTGATCCTGTCTGGCGGACGGCTCTGGCTGATCCTGTCTGGCGGAAGGCTCTGGCTGCTCCTGTCTGGCGGAAGGCTTCGGCTGCTCCTGTCTGGCGGAAGGCTCTAGCGGCTCCTGTCTGGCGGAAGGCTTTAGCGGCTCCGGTCTGGCGGACGGCTCTGAAGGCTCATGGCAGACGGGCGGCTTAGCAGGCTCAGTACAGACGGGCAGTTCATGCAGCGCTTGGCAGACGGACAGTTCAGACGGCGTTGGGCAGACGGGCAGTTCAGGCGCCGTTGGGCAGACGGCAGACTCTGGCCGGCCGAGACGCACTATAGGCCTGGTGCGTGGTGCCGGAACTGGAGGTACCGGGCTGAGGACACGCATCTCAGGGCTAGTGGGGGGAGAAGGAACAGGGCATGTTGGACCCTGGGGACGCACATAAGGCCTAGTGCGTGGTGCCGGAACTGGTGGTCCCGGGCTGAGGACACGCATCTCAGGGCTAGTGCGGGGAGCAGCAATGGGCCGGACCGGGCTGGCGACGCGCACCGTATCCCTGGTGCGAGTGGCCGGAACAGGCCGGGTCGGGCTGGCGACGCGCACCGTATCCCTGGTGCGAGTGGCCGGAACAGGCCGGGCCGGGCTGGCGACGCGCACCGTATCCTTGGTGCGTGGAGCAGGAACAGGCCGGGCTGGGCTGGCGACGCGCACCGTCCATTTGGTGCGAGGGGTCGTAACAGGCCGGACCGTACTGGGGACACACACCACTGGCTCTACCCCGGGAACTGGAACGGGCCGGACCGGACTGGTAATACACCCCAGTACCACTCGCGTGCCTCTACATCTCCTTTCCCTACTTTGACCAGTGGCCCCCGTAACCTGGTGGCCTTTTGAATTCGCCCCTTCTCTGCCTCCGTCAGCCCCGTCGTCCATGCCCTGTGCCCCCCCCTAAAAAATTCTTGGGGGTGCCTCTCGTCCCTCCGACGCTGCTCCCACATCCAGGCAGCCGATTCCTGAACACGCTGCTTGGTCCTTTGAGGGTGGGTAATTCTGTCACGATCGTCTTCTTGTGAGATATTGGACCAAGGCGCAGCGTGTGCAAAATACATCTCTTTATTTTGGAAGAGAGAAAAACACGAAACCGAACACTAACCAAAACTAACAAAACAACAAATGACCGTGAAGCTAAATAACGTAAGTGCACAGACAAGCAACAAACGTTCAACATAGACAATTACCCACAAACACATGATGCCCATGGCTGCCTTAAATATGGCTCCCAATTAGAGACAATAAACCACAGCTGTCTCCAATTGAGAACCAATCTAGGCAGCCATCAACATACAAACACCTAGACAAGACAATACCCCATTAAACCTACAAACCCCTAGACAAACCAAAACACATACTTCACCATGTCACACCCTGACCTAACTAAACTATTAATGAAAACAAAGATAACTAAGGCCAGGGTGTGACAGTTATCTTCACAAAAGTATTATTATACTTAATCATTCGTTTTATACAACAATTAGATGTAAACCTCATAACTGGGAAGTGTACAGCCCCTGAGATGCAGTTATGTTGTTCCACCGTCTTTAATGACATCACAACATAGTAACGAATTTGACATGATTGTCTTTAAGTCCCTACCAACCATTTCCCAAATTCTTTTAAGTAGGAATATTGTTTCATTGTCCACTTTTGGATGTTGGAGTCTTGGCGGGAAGACTTCCTTTGGTAACAAAGGGGTCCTTTCTCCCAATGCAGGAAGAGAATGTCTGCACAGTATTTATGTCCAGTCATAAAACTGGCCCCCAGGAAAGTGCGTGTTCAAACCTTTGCCTAGTCGGCATGTTTGATCCTCAACCCATGAGGGCAAGTCATGACAGTAGGTAACAACACAACTGCCATTCTGATCCTCAACACGGGGGCCCCTCAGTGGTGCGTGCTCAGTCCCCTCCTGTACTCCCTGTTCACCCATGACTGCATGGCCAGGCATGACTCCAACAGCATCATTAAGTTTGCCGACGACACAACAGTGGTAGGCCTGATCACCGACAACGATGAGACAGCCTATAGGGAGGAGGTCAGAGAACTGGCCGTGTGGTGCCAGGATAACAACCTCTTCCTCAACGTGATCAAGACAAAGGAGATGATTGTGGACTACAGGAAATTAAAAGAGGACCGAGCACGCCCCCATTCTCATCGATGGGGCTGTAGTGGAACAGGTTGAGAGCTTCAAGTTGCTTGGTGTCCACATCGCCAACAAACTATCATGGTCCAAACACACCAAGACAGTCGTAAAGAGGGCATGACAAAGCCTATTCCCCCTCAAAATGTTCTACAGCTGCACCATCGAGAGCATCCTGACTGGTTGCATCACCGCCTGGTATGGCAACTGCTCAGCTTCCGACCGCAAGGCACTACAGAGGGTAGTGCGTACGGCCTAGTACATCACTGGGGCCAAGCTTCCTGCTATCCAGGACCTCTATACCATGCGGTGTCAGAGGAAGGCCCTAAAAATTGTCAAAGACTCCAGCCTCCCTAGTCATAGACTGTTCTCTCTGCTGCAGCACGGCAAGCGGTACCGGAGCGTCAAGTCTAGGTCCAAAAGGCTTCTAAACTGCTTCTACCCCCAAGCCATAAGACTCCTGAACAGCTAATAATGGCTATCTATGCATAGTCACTTTAAATCTACCCACATGTACATATTACCTCAATTACCTAGACTAACTGGTGCCCCCGCACATTGACTCTGTACCGGTACCCCCTGTATTTAGCCTCACTACTGTTATTTTATTTTACTGCTGCTCTTTAATTATTTGGTATTTGGTATTTTTTACTAATCTATTTTTTACTTAACACTTTTTTTCTTAAAACTGCATTGTTGGTTCAGGGCTTGTAAGTAAGCATTTCACTGTAAGGTCTATACCTGCTGTATTCAGCGCATGTGGCAAATACAATTTTATTTTATTTTATTTGATCTATACCAGCATCTACAGCATATCACTATCTACTGTATACCACTATCTATACCAGCAACTTTAGACTATACCACTATCTATAGCACTATCTACAGTTGAAGTCGGAAGTTTACATACACTTAGGTTGGAGTCATTAAAACTCGTTTTTCAACCACTATAGTTTTGGCAAGTCGGTTGGGACATCTACTTTGTGCATGTACATGTACAAGTAATTTTTCCAACAATTGTTTACAGACAGATTATTTCACTTATAATTCACTGTATCACAATTCCAGTGGGTCAGAAGTTTACATACACTAAGTTGACTGTGCCGTTAAACAGCTTGGAAAATTCCAGAAAATGATGTCATGCCTTTAGAAGCTTCTGATAGGCTAATTGACATCATTTGAGTCAATTGGAGGTGTACCTGTGGATGTATTTCAAGGCCTACCTTCAAACTCAGTGCCTCTTTGCTTGACATCATGGGAAAATCAAAAGAAATCAGCCAAACCTCAGAAAAAATATTGTAGACCTCTACAAGTCTGGTTCATCATTGGGAGCAATTTCCAAATGCCTGAAGGTACCACGTTCATCTGTACAAACATTAGTATGCAAGTATAAACACCATGGAACCACGCAGCCGTCATACCGCTCAGGAAGGAGACACGTTCTGTCTCCTAGAGATGAACTTACTTCGGTGCGAAAAGTGCAAATCAATCACAGAACAACAGCAAAGGACCATGTGAAGATGCTGGAGGAAACAGGTACAAAAGTATCTATATCCACAGTAAAACGAGTCCTATATCAACATAACCTGAAAGGCCGCTGAGCAAGGAAGAAGCCACTGCTCCAAAACCGCCATAAAAAAGCCAGACTACAGTTTGCAACTGCACATGGGGACAAAGATCATACTTTTTGGAGAAATGTCCTCTGGTCTGATGAAACAAAAATAGAACTGTTTGGCCATAATGACCATCGTTATGTTTGGAGGAAAAAGGGGGATCATGAGGAAGGAAAATGATATGGATATATTGAGGCAACATCTCAAGACATCAGTCAGGAAGTTAAAGTTTGGTCGCAAATGGGTCTTCCAAATGGACAATGACCCCAAGCATACTTCCAAAGTTGTGGCAAAATGGCTTAAGGACAACAAAGTCAAGGTATTGGAGTGGCCATCACAAAGCCCTGACCTCAATCCTATAGATCATTTGTGGGCAGAACTGAAAAAGTGTGTGCGAGCAAGGAGGCCTACAAACATGACTCGGTTACACCAGCTCTGTCAGGAGGAATGGGCCAAAATTCACCAAACTTATTGTGGGAAGCTTGTGGAAGGCTACCTGAAATGTTTGACCCAAGTTAAACAATATAAATGCAATGCTACCAAATACCAATTGAGTGTATGTAAACTTCTGACCCACTGGGAATGTGATGATAGAAATAAAAGCTGAAATAAATCATTCTCTCTACTATTATTCTGACATTTCACATTCTTAAAATAAAAGTGGTGATCCTAACTGACCTAAGACAGGGCATTTTTACTAGGATTGAATGTCAAGAATTGTGAAAAACTGAGTTTAAATGTATTTGGCTAAGGTGTATGTAAACTTCCGACTTCAACTGTATACCAGCATCTATACCACTATCTATACCAGCATATACAGTATATCACTATCTATACCTCTGTCTATACCCGCCTCTATACCAGCCTCTATACCAGCATCTATACCACTATCTATCTATACCGCTATATATCTACACCACTATCTATCTATACCGCTATATATCTACACCACTATCTATCTATACCTCTATCTAAACCACATGGTGAGATCCTAGACCAGTCCAAAGAGCTGCCACTCTAAAGCTGCTACTTTGAAGTCCCTTTGGATGTCAGAAGAACATGTGTCAAATAATTAATTAAAGTCCTACACCCAGTAGATTTAGAGTTGTTTGACAGGTAACAAGGTACCATTTCCCAACTGCTTTCATACTCCCCATAGGGTTGGGTGGAAGATCCGTTGCGGAAGTACTAATCAGTTCCCTTTAGAGCTTCTTTCAGGAAGAGCATGAAGAGAGAAAGAGAAGGCTACAGCCACAGGAGTCTTTCTTTCTGACCAACACACGTCAAATCAATACGTTCCAAGCTAAATCAAGATCATTGCATCCTCTGGTAGGCTACCAACCAACTATTGTATTTGTCGAGGCGCAAACGTGATTTATATACTGTCAGAAAGCCTTGCTCAGTCAGCATATCTCCATGTACTGAGTGTACAAATAATCCACAGAGATACAATTGTAGCTGTGTGGAACTGTACGACAGTGTCCCAGTGGTTCTGTACGACAGTGTCCCAGTGGTTCTGTACGACAGTGTCCACAATGGTACTGTACAACAGCGTTCACATCAGTTTCCAATCAGACAACTGCTTTCATACTCCCCGACAGCACTTTTCGGTTGATGCATTTGAAAAGCCAATGCAAAGACTCTGCCATTATGGAGTGTTATTGTTCTCCTCTTGAGCTCAGCAGAGATAACAGAAAGTATGTAGTTATGGGAAAGCCACTTCTCTGCATTTTTATTATTCACTAAACAGATGCCTTGGCAGACCGACTGGGAGAATGATGGGAAAGTGAAATACTTAAACTAGCTTTGCGGTTGTGTGCTTCACAAAATCTACACGGAGAATAAAAGACAGAATGAGCTCCAGCTTTGGGTGACCTCCCTCCTGGCACGCAGAGACACTTTCGGCAGGCCACCAATGCTTTCAGTGCCACATTACACTCTCTACACAAGTTCTGACAAAAACCATGAACGCGGTCTTGGATCCGAGAGACCAAGAGTTTTTGCTGCATGGGAATGTTTCATCCATTAGCTTGTTTTGTTTAAAGGGGTTGACAAAGTGTAGGACGGGGATTAGGGAGGGTATGCTAAAAGTAATTTGCAACATATGTATATAAATAGGTTAGTATCAATAATAGGTAGGTACTATCCCTTTAGGAACAGGTTTAACTGCAGTGGTCTGTGAATAAGGGAGAGGTCCAGAAGAATGACACTGTTGCCATATGACACTGGTTTCAGCTCGGGATCTCTCTGTCCGACTCCATACCCAACATGTGAGTCACAGTACAGTACAGGGGAATGTGGACGGTTTGTTTTCCTTCTCCCAGCCAAGCCTCTATGTGTGGTGATTTCATATAATAACTGTGTCAACCATTCTGTTTTGGAATAGCTCCCCTCTTTGTTCCTTTTTGGAAGAACTTCATGGCAACGGACAGCTGCCTTCTTTAGTTGAAAAAGAAAAGTCCTTCAAAAGGTGAGATGGAGGCATAACAATACAGTGTCCCTGTGAAACGCATGCCACGTTCTAACCACCAGGCCCATTAAAACACAGACTCAGCAATACAGTGTCCCTGTGAAACGTATGCCACGTTCTAACCACCAGGCCCATTAAAACACAGCCTCATCAATACAGTGTCCCTGTGAAACGCATGCCACGTTCTAACCACCAGGCCCATTAAAACACAGACTCAGCAATACAGTGTCCCTGTGAAACGTATGCCACGTTCTAACCACCAGGCCCATTAACACACAGCCTCAGCTCCTAAAGAACATGGCAGCATATTGACATGACTGTCACTCGAGGAAAGACCTTCTTGTCAGGGAACACTGTCACAGAGAAATGTAATGGCCCGTATGGCAACGGTAAAAAGACTGTGGAATCAGCGCTAGCCGGGCTCTGCTAATTACTGAACCCTTAATGCTGCCTCTCCTGGGACAGGGCTCATCTGAAGCCTCATGGAAAACTGAGGCTCGCCTTTATTTAAAAATGTATTTTCTTTCCTCAAGAGTTGCATTTTTAAATAACTCCCCGGGTTTCTGTGACAGTCGCAGAAGTCCTTTGATCGGCCTACACTTGGGTTAAGGTTTGATTTGCTCAATTCAGTTTACAGATGTGGTAAACGAAGTTGCCACTTCAAAGACTGTTCTATATTTAAACGTTTATCTATTTGAATTTATGCATTTTCTGTTCCCTTTATTGTGTTCTAAGAACAAATGTGGCAACACAGCATGAGTAGTAACGACTGACATGTGGTACAGTACAAAACTGCACGAAAATATACAGTTAACTGGGAAGCACTTTATCTCATGGTACTGTTTCTACAGTCTCTTTACATGTTATAACATTCTCAAATCATAATTCACAACTGTCTGATATTGCATGCCATTAAATGATGGTTATTATTCACAGGTTAATACCAGTGGAGGCTGCTGAACGGCTCATAATAATGGCTGTAACGGACCAAATGGAATGGCATCAAACCTTGTGTTTGATGCATTTGATACCATTCCACTGATTCCGCTTCAGCCATCACCACGAGCCCGTCCTCGTTCCGCTCCAGCCATCACCACGAGCCCGTCCTCCCCAATTAAGGTGCCACCAACCTCCTGGGGTTAATACTGCATAATTACCCATTTTTTTGTAAATACCTGATTAACAACTGATGGATTGCATGTAGCGAATAGATTTTTGTCAGTTATAGTAAAGCCATTACAGAGATGATCAACACATTTATTCATCATCTCGCTCAGTCGCCACAGTGGCACAACAGGTCTTCTTATATAGAGACATATATCAGATGTCATGAGAAAAACAGTTGTACCTTATCCATATGTGAACATGAACATTTGCATAAACACATTTCCCCAGACCAGAATCTTTGTTTTTGTATTCTTTGAGTTTGTCATTCCGTGCTGGAGGTGTTGTTTCAGTCTATAATCAGACAGCCTCAGAACCAAGAGCAGGGAAATAGCCAACCAGGCTTTCGCCTGATGTGTGAAATTAATGTTGCTGTTCTTTGTTGATAATCAAAATGCCCCAAACCAACATTTTCTTACTTTCAAATTCAAATAGTAGTCCTTTTCTCCATCTTCCATCTCTCAAAAGAGTTTATTTTTACTAAAAATGTGAATTCTCATTTCAATATCCAGAATAATACCGTCCGTCATATAGGCAAATTATCTGCAGTCATTTCTTGAAAATGTGCATCGGCCTTTGACATGAGGAAAAATTATATCGCCATAGTTCATGCATGTATGGAAGTATATTTCATTGTGAGGCTAAGACAAATAAATAAGCTCTGTGCTTAGGGCCACAATCTAGACGTCATTCAGAACCTCCAGCAACAATTATGTACTCATCTACACATTTCTCTTTATTTGACCCGTGGCAAAAATAAAATACTTTAATTACCAGGGAAATGATTCTCACTTGGCTGTATGTAAGAGTGGAGGGGACAGGACAGGGAGTGACAACAAACACGGTATTAATGTTTCCATCCGACTTAAGTAGGGGATATTCAGAGTATTCCAAAAGGGAAAGTGGTCACAAGTTGGCTGCTTTGAGTAAAACAGTCCTAGGTCAACAGTCATGTACAAATCAAACACACACACACACACACACACACACACACACACACACAGCTCCTACAGTAAACACACACACACAGGCAGTACACATGACACCAACTGTTCAAAGCAACATTTATTAACTGGCCAATGAAAAGGTTTAATGCATTCAGTGTTTTATGGACTGCTATAAAACCTTTATGAGCGGGGTGGCATTTTGTGAAGGGGTGACGGACGGCATTGTTACAGGCTTTACGGCGTCGTCAGGTCGTGACCTGCGTCTGCTGTGGCTGCCCTGCTAGTCTATGGCCACTAGGAGGAGCATGAAAAAGACGGCATGGATGAAGCGACTATAGGAGTATGGCAAAGAAATCACGGGTAGAGCAACAGTGGATGTGAAGTAGACATTAAGGCCAGGGCTAAGGTTAAGGTTGTGGTTGAGGCTAGGATTAGGGTTGAACCAGGATGTTGACATGTAGCTAGGGTTAGGGTTGAACCGGGATGTTGACATGAAGCTAGGATTAGGGTTGAACCAGGATGTTGACATGTAGCTAGGGTTAGGGTTGAACCGGGATGTTGACATGTAGCTAGGGTTAGGGTTGAACCGGGATGTTGACATGTAGCTAGGATTAGGGTTGAACCAGGATGTTGACATGTAGCTAGGATTAGGGTTGAACCAGGATGTTGACATGTAGCTAGGGTTAGGGTTGAACCGGGATGTTGACATGTAGCTAGGGTTAGGGTTGAACCGGGATGTTGACATGTAGCTAGGGTTAGGGTTGAACCGGGATGTTGACATGTAGCTAGGGTTAGGGTTGAACCAGGATGTTGACATGAAGCTAGGGTTGCGTTATCAATACCTTCAAATCTCATCTGTTCACAATCAGGACGGAATACAAACGAATCAGGTGTAAGTAAGGGATAAATGATAACTCAGTGAATTCATTGATGGAAGGATGCTTAATGATCCCAGCGTAAATATTGGAACTAAAGCAGAGCCCTATACTATCAATCATGTTTGAGGAGCTAGCGAGGTAACTCTGGTCAACTCTTGAGTTCAACCGGTACCACGAAAGTGGCTCACCTTTAAGCCAGGTACATTTCTATGCCAATGAATCCTTCAGAACTAACCTGCTCCGGGGCAGGCTAACTCCATTTATCCTGAATGAAGTGTCTTAGCCACGAGTTGAGGACCAATGAGATCAGATTCCCTCCTTCTAGCAAAGATTGTCATCATCCCCTTCATTTGAGGAAGACGACTGATTAAATATATTATTAATCAAATGTTTTTTTGTGTGTAAAAAAGTAAATCATGTTAAAATACCTATCACATTACACATTTGCTTGAATGGGATTCAAAGCATCAAAGATGTCATCACCTCCTAGTAACCCATCGACTACCATGGTACTTGATAATACCCTATGCATTACGCCAATAGAAAATACAGCCACCATGCTGAGGCTCCAATGTACTCACTACTCCTACTAACAGAATACAGCCACCATGCTGAGAGCTCCAATGTACTCACTACTCCTACTAACAGAATACAGCCACCATGCTGAGGGCTCCAATGTACTCACTACTCCTACTCACAGAATACAGCCACCATGCTGAGGGCTCCAATGTACTCACTACTCCTACTAACAGAATACAGCCACCATGCTGAGGGCCCCAATGTACTCACTACTCCTACTAACAGAATACAGCCACCATGCTGAGAGCTCCAATGTACTCACTACTCCTACTAACAGAATACAGCCACCATGCTGAGGGCTCCAATGTACTCACTACTCCTACTCACAGAATACAGCCACCATACTGAGGGCTCCATGGACTCACTACTCCTACTAACAGAATACAGCCACCATGCTGAGGGCTCCAATGTACTCACTACTCCTACTAACAGAATACAGCCACCATACTGAGGGCTCCAATGTACTCACTACTCCTACTAACAGAATACAGCCACCATGCTGAGGGCTCCAATGTACTCACTACTCCTACTAACAGAATACAGCCACCATGCTGAGGGCTCCAATGTACTCACTACTCCTACTAACAGAATACAGCCACCATGCTGAGGGCTCCAATGTACTCACTACTCCTACTAACAGAATACAGCCACCATGCTGAGGGCTCCAATGTACTCACTACTCCTACTAACAGAATACAGCCACCATGCTGAGGGCCCCAGTGTACTCAACACTACTACTAACACACTAGCAGCATATGGAATCTTGAAGAGGGGTCCCCAAGCCCCTCCACCACCCACCACCTCTTCCTTTTATATCATCTGTGAAAATGTAAAATGAATTAGAAGGGGACTGTGGGTAGGCACTCCCGGGGATAGAACCCTAGTGTTGCACTCAGTCGTGTGGGTGGACAGTTTGATGATGCACCCTGAGGCCTGTGTTACCTCAAAGTCCATTCATAACGAATATGGGCGCCCCTCCAGTCCCCATGAAGCCTAACCCTGCAAAACACAGCAGCTCCTCCAGTCCCCATGAAGCCTAACCCTACAAAACACAGCAGCCCTTCCAGTCCCCATGAAGCCTAACCCTACAAAACACAGCAGCTCCTCCAGTCCCCATGAAGCCTAACCCTACAAAACACAGCAGCTCCTCCAGTCCCCATGAAGCCTAACCCTACAAACACAGCAGCTCCTCCAGTCTCCATGAAGCCTAACCCTACAAACACAGCAGCTCCTCCAGTCCCCATGAAGCCTAACCCTACAAACACAGCAGCTCCTCCAGTCTCCATGAAGCCTAACCCTACAAACACAGCAGCTCCTCCAGTCCCCATGAAGCCTAACCCTACAAACACAGCAGCCCCTCCAGTCCCCATGAAGTCTAACCCTACAAAACACAGCAGCTCCTCCAGTCTCCATGAAGCCTAACCCTACAAACACAGCAGCTCCTCCAGTCCCCATGAAGCCTAACCTTACAAACACAGCAGCTCCTCCAGTCCCATGAAGCCTAACCCTACAAACACAGCAGCCCCTCCAGTCCCCATGAAGTCTAACCCTACAAACACAGCAGCCCCTCCAGTCCCCATGAAGTCTAACCCTACAAAACACAGCAGCCCTCCCAGTCCCCATGAAGCCTAACCTTACAAAACACAGCAGCCCTTCCAGTCCCCATGAAGCCTAACCCTGCAAAACACAGCAGCCCTTCCAGTCCCCATGAAGCCTAACCCTACAAACACAGCAGCCCTCCCAGTCCCCATGAAGCCTAACCCTACAAAACACAGCAGCTCCTCCAGTCCCCATGAAGCCTAACCCTACAAAACACAGCAGCTCCTCCAGTCCCCATGAAGCCTAACCCTACAAACACAGCAGCCCCTCCAGTCCCCATGAAGCCTAACCCTACAAAACACAGCAGCTCCTCCAGTCCCCATGAAGCCTAACCTTACAAAACACAGCAGCCCTTCCAGTCCCCATGAAACCTAACCCTGCAAAACACAGCAGCCCTTCCAGTCCCCATGAAACCTAGCCCTACGGTATGTTTGCATAAAGAAAGTTGAAATCAAATATAAAAAATCTGTTTTAAACATCTTTTCCCTCTATGTCGTATGAGCCCGTTTTGGACTAATTCTGTTTTATTGGCCTGCTTTTACTCCATAAAACATCAACGGTACATGAGAAGGCGAGGGAATCAGGTTGATGCTAGCAACACTAAAGGGGAACATGCTTTGAGAAGAGGAGAGATTAAAATGGGACGGAGGCAAAACAATGCTGCGGTTAGGCCTAAATGGTTCATTCCTGAGGACATGGTTAACGTTTAACCTTTTCACCCTCCGCAAATGGAAGTGTCTGCTCTACCTTGAATACATGGTTGTATGGTGTTCTCTAAAGAGGCTAATCAATTATTTAAACTGTGGCATGATTGCTGTGTTAGTACTGGCAGTCAGGGCATGACACATTATGAGAGCTCCATCTGAAATTGAACGGACCAAAGACATTCACCTGTCAGAAATGGATTCTAGTATTGTAATACGTTGAACATTCTCAAAACAAAACCAAATGCTATATTATGCTAAACAAATATATAACAAAGTTACTTTTTTGAACTTTGAACCAGTTGCAGTGGTATTTACAAGACATCAGAGAGTAAACAGAGAAACCTGCATTGACACCAGCAGACAAGTACCCAGGCCAAGAAAAATACTGTTTAGGTACTTCAGCAGGCTTCCAGGGAGACTCCACGTCTGGCAACCCCAGGTGGGGAGGTAGAGAATAGGATTTCAAGCCACAACTTGGCTGCAACTCTGTTCGGAGTGGGGGGGGGGGGGATTTGCAGCCCCACGTCCTCTCCAGTACAAAGGATAAAAATGGATACAAGCGGATATATGAGGTGGCTCCGCCTATGGGAAACATGAAAGAGTTTACACATGTTTCAGTCTTTTCTCTTTTTTTCAAATAGAAACCACAGTAGACATGAAAGACCTCTCTCTCTCTCGCACGTGAAGATGGGGACATTTACAGCCGGCACAATGTCTCCAAAACGCATGGCTTTGATTTGAGCCGAACGGAGAAGAGTAGAGCTGAGTAGAGAGAGAGGTGGTGGGGACGGGATGTCTGAGGCCACCACAGGTTTGTGGCCCGTGGCTCCATGTCAGGAAGCTATGACGACGTCCCCCGAGACTCTCCCTCCCTCGCTACACTGCAGACTTTCCATCAACCTTTAAATCCATCTCATTCTGCCACTAAAGTGGTAAAGTAAATGTGCCCACTTCTGAGCAGATCCGTGGAGACTGGAGTCTGCTGCCTGACCTGCCTCGCCTTGGGCCCAGTTTCAGTCTGTCTGTCTGTCTGTCAGGGATGGTGGTCCTCTTCGCATGCCAGCAGACCCCTGAAGTCCTCCTTCAGAGCATCCCAGGAATAGGCACTAGTGTCAACGTGAAGTAGAACACAGAGAATATAATACAAGGCAGGAATTTTTATCTATTTATTTTATTTCACCTTTATTTAACCAGGTAAGCCAGTTGAGAACAAGTTCTTATTTACAACTGCGACCTGGCCAAGATAAAGCAAAGCAGTGCGATTAAAAACAACAACAACACAGAGTTGCATATGGTGTCAACTGTCAACTTATTACAGATACCCTGCTGTAGGAGAGAGAACATTACATTAACATTACAGAGCTGGTGTAGATTACAGATACCCTGCTGTAGGAGAGAGAACATTACATTAACATTACAGAGCTGGTGTAGATTACAGATACCCTGCTGTAGGAGTGAGAACATTACATTAACATTACAGAGCTGGTGTAGATTACAGATACCCTGCTGTAGGAGAGAGAACATTACATTAACATTACAGAGCTGGTGTAGATTACAGATACCCTGCTGTATGAGAGAGAACATTACATTAACATTACAGAGCTGGTGTAGATTACAGATACCCTGCTGTAGGAGAGAGAACATTACATTAACATTACAGAGCTGGTGTAGATTACAGATACCCTGCTGTAGGAGAGAGAACATTACATTTTACATTTACATTTACATTTACATTTTAGTCATTTAGCAGACGCTCTTATCCAGAGCGACTTACAGGAGCAATTAGGGTTAAGTGCCTTGCTCAAGGGCACATTAACGTCATTTAGCAGACGCTCTTAGCCAGAGCGACTCACAAATTGGTGCGTTCACCCCTATAGCCAGTGGGATAACCACTTTACAATTTGGGGGGGGTTAGAAGGATTACTTTATCCTATCCCAGGTATTCCTTAAAGAGGTGGGGTTTCAAATGTCTCCGGAAGGTGGTGAGTGACTCCGCTGTCCTGGCGTCGTGAGGGAGCTTGTTCCACCATTGGGGTGCCAGAGCAGCGAACAGTTTTGACTGGGCTGAGCGGGAGCTATGCTTCCGCAGAGGAAGGGAGCCAGCAGGCCAGAGGTGGATGAACGCAATGCCCTCGTTTGGGTGTAGGGACTGATCAGAGCCTGAAGGTACAGAGGTGCCGTTCCCCTCACTGCTCCATAGGCAAGCACCATGGTCTTGTAGCGGATGCGAGCTTCAACTGGAAGCCAGTGGAGTGTGCGGAGGAGGGGGGTGACGTGAGAGAACTTGGGAAGGTTGAACACCAGACGGGCTGCGGCATTCTGGATGAGTTGTAGGGGTTTAATGGCACAGGCAGGGAGGCCAGCCAACAGCGAGTTGCAGTAGTCCAGACGGGAGATGACAAGTGCCTGGATTAGGACCTGTGCCGCTTCCTGTGTAAGGCAGGGTCGTACTCTCCGAATGTTGTAGAGCATGAACCTGCAGGAGCGGGTCACCGCCTTGATGTTGGCGGAGAACGACAGGGTGTTGTCCAGGGTCACGCCTAGGCTCTTCGCACTCTGGGAGGAGGACACAGCGGAGTTGTTAACCGTGATGGCGAGATCATGGAACGGGCAGTCCTTCCCCGGGAGGAAGAGCAGCTCCGTCTTGCCAGGGTTCAGCTTGAGGTGGTGATCCGTCATCCATACTGATATGTCTGCCAGACATGCAGAGATGCGATTCGCCACCTGGTTATCAGAAGGGGGAAAGGAGAAGATTAGTTGTGTATCGTCAGCGTAGCAATGATAGGAAAGGCCATGTGAGGATATGACAGAGCCAAGTGACTTGGTGTATAGGGAGAAAAGGAGAGGGCCTAGAACTGAGCCCTGGGGGACACCAGTGGTGAGAGCACGTGGTGCGGAGACAGCTTCTCGCCACGCCACTTGGTAGGAGCGACCGGTCAGGTAGGACGCAATCCAGGAGTGAGCCGCGCCGGAGATGCCCAGCTCGGAGAGGGTGGAGAGGAGGAGCTGATGGTTCACAGTATCAAAGGCAGCAGACAGGTCTAGAAGGACAAGAGCAGAGGAGAGAGAGTTAGCTTTAGCAGTGCGGAGAGTCTCCGTGACACAGAGAAGAGCAGTCTCAGTTGAATGACCAGTCCTGAAACCTGATTGGTTTGGATCAAGAAGGTCATTCTGAGAGAGATAGCAAGAGAGTTGGCTAAAGACGGCACGCTCAATAGTTTTGGAAAGAAAAGAAAGAAGGGATACTGGTCTGTAGTTGTTGACATCAGTGGGGTCGAGTGTTGGTTTTTTGAGAAGGGGAGCAACTCTCGCTCTCTTGAAGACGGAAGGGACATGGCCAGCGGTCAAGGATGAGTTGATCAGCGAGGTGAGGTAGGGGAGAAGGTCACCGGAGATGGTCTGGAGAAGGGAGGAGGGGATGGGGTCAAGCGGGCAGGTTGTTGGGCGGCCTGCAGTCACAAGTCGCAGGATTTTATCTGGAGAGAGAGGGGAGAAAGAAGTCAAAGCATAGGGTAGGGCAGTGTGAGCAGGACCAGCAGTGTCATTAGACTTAACAAACGAGGATCGGATGTCGTCAACCTTCTTTTCAAAGTGGTTGACGAAGTCATCCACAGAGAGAGAGGAGGGGGGATTCAGGAGGGAGGAAAATGTGGCAAAGAGCTTCCTAGGGTTAGAGGCAGATGCTTGGAATTTAGAGTGGTAGAAGGTGGCCTTAGCAGCAGAAACAGATGAAGAAAATGTAGAGAGGAGGGAGTGAAAAGATGCCAGGTCGGCAGGGAGTTTAGTTTTCTTCCATTTCCGCTCCGCTGCCCGGAGCTCTGTTCTGTGAGCTCGCAATGAGTCATCAAGCCACGGAGCTGGAGGGGAGGACCGAGCCGGCCGGGAGGATAGGGGACACAGAGAGTCAAAGGATGCAGAAAGGGAGGAGAGGAGGGTTGAGGAGGCAGAATCAGGAGATTGGAGGGAGAAGGATTGAGCAGAGGGAAGAGATGATAGGATGGAAGAGGAGAGAGTAGTGGGAGAGAGAGAGCGAAGGTTGCGGCGGCGCATTACCATCTGTGTAGGGGCAGAGTGAGTAGTGTGGGAGGAGAGCGAGAGAGAAAAGGAAACAAAGTAGTGGTCGGAGACATGGAGGGGAGTTGCAGTGAGATTAGTAGAGGAGCAGCATCTAGTGAAGATGAGGTCAAGCGTATTGCCTGCCTTGTGAGTAGGGGGACGGTGAGAGGGTGAGGTCAAAAGAGGAGAGGAGTGGAAAGAAGGAGGCAGAGAGAAATGAGTCAAATGTGGACATAGGGAGGTTGAAATCCCCCAAAACTGTGAGGGGTGAGCCATCCTCAGGGAAGGAACTTATCAAGGCGTCAAGCTCATTGATGAACTCTCCAAGGGAACCTGGAGGGCGATAGATGACAAGGATATTAAGCTTAAATGGGCTAGTGACTGTGACAGCATGGAATTCAAATGAGGAGATAGACAGATGGGTTAGGGGAAAAATTGAGAATGTCCACTTGGGAGAGATGAGGATTCCTGTACCACCACCCCTCTGACCAGATGCTCTCGGGGTATGCGAGAACACATGGTCAGACGAGGAGAGAGCAGTAGGAGTAGCAGTGTTTTCAGTGGTGATCCATGTTTCCGTCAGCGCCAGGAAGTCGAGGGACTGGAGGTTGGCATAGGCTGGGATGAAGTCAGCTTTGTTGGCAGCAGAACGGCAGTTCCAGAGGCTGCCTGCGACCTGGAACTCCACGTGGGTGGTGCGTGCAGGGACCACCAGGTTAGAGAGGCAGCAGCCACGCGGTGTGGTGCGTTTGTGTAGCCTGTGCAGAGAGGAGAGAACAGGGATAGGCAGAGGCATAGTTGACAGGCTGTAGCAAATGGCTACAAAAATGCAGAGGAGATCGGAATGAAATGAGCTAAGCATCTGGGAGAGGAGAGAGCAGGGCCTCCCTCACCAAAAACTTCTACCTCAGAAACTAAAATTGTTTCACTGAACCACCCGAACAAAAACTCTCCCAACTTCCACCTTTAGAAATCAGAATTGTTGTGAACCACAGCGGTTCAATGTTTAAAGGAATAGACTCAACCCACTTTATTCAGCTAGCTAACTATGACACCATAGCTAACTAGCAAGCTAGCATCCAATAACAATAACACACCGTTTAGCACCAACACTTGGTCACAACAAACCACCAATAGTGTGATAACACACTAAACAGATCATTCGTGTCTGTGTCAAGTTCCTTTCATGACGCAGCAATGATTAAACGTTGGCTAGCTAGGACAAGTATATTGTAGTTAGCTACTACAGTACAGTTAGCTGGTCGTGTTGGGTAGCTAGCAATGGCCACTGTGTTGACTTTGTTTGAAGAACGGCTAGCTAGCTAGCTTCGTGCTACACCCGGCACACAATGGCTACTGTGTTGACTCTGACTCTGTTCGAAAAACGGCTAGTTAGCTCGCTTCGTGCTACAGCCGGCACGGCCGAAGACACTGCCAAGACACAGTAACTACCCACAACAACCCACGATGCCTAGCTATGACGCCGTAGCTAACTAGCAAGCTAGCATCCATTAACACACAATTTAGCACCAATACTTGGTTACAACAAACTGCCAAGAGTGTGTTAGCACACTAAACAGATAATTCAAGTCCGTGTCTAGTTCCTTTCATAACGCATAACGCAGCAAAAAATTAACGTTGGCTAGCAGCACATTAACATTGGAAACAGCTCTCCAGCGTTGCTAATCGTTACCAGTAGCTACCCGCTAGCTAGCTAGCCTCGTGCTTCGATACTAACCTACAATTACCTACGGAAACCTACAATAACAACAATACTAACCTATAATAAATACAATACCTAACTACAGCTAACTACCTACCTACGATCTAATACATGGTTAAGCTTTACTCAACACCATATGAGAAGCTTACCTCCTGCTTACCTCCAGCTAGAGAAAAACACAACCTCTCCCGACAACCTGCACACACCTTAACATTACAGAGCTGGTGTAGATTACAGATACCCTGCTGTAGGAGTGAGAACATTACATTAACATTACAGAGCTGGTGTAGATTACAAATACATATTACCCTGAACTGGGAAATATTTTACATAACTGAACTAGTATTATTTTTAAAGATTCACATTATTTATGCAAATCTAATTAAAGGAACAAGCACAGCTATTGTATTAAGCATAAGGTCCAATGTCTGTGATTTATTTAGCAGACCTTGAACATTTAAATACAACACATTTCTAGAGATAATAAAATTAGAGAATGAAATGTCTTGTAATCCAATGGTGTATTATAGCATACTGGGAATACCTGGGAATATTTCAGGATACACTAAAGCCTTGGGGCACATTCGATAGCAGCCACAATGAACATCTTCTAGCCTGCAATATAAAATGGTATCATTTAGTTTCCCATCGAAAGCATTGGCTTAAAACCAACAAGTAATACAGTGGGTCTGCATTTGGGCACCAGTTCTATACATAACCATTCTGTCAGAAATCCATTTGCTAAAAAAAATGCGTTCTGGTCTTGCCAATGACGGACAAAAGTTGGTTTGCTCTGTCCCCAAAATTGGAAAGTGAACACAATATCTGCCACTAATAATTGCGTGAGCTGAACAGCGATGTCAAAATGGATCCCATTGTGTCATTGTTGACATTGGTTATTTTCATGCACAGTTCAGAATAAATGAAGCCCCATAGACTAGCTGGGAATATCCAGAGGAAAGAAAGCATCCAAACGAGGCCAGCACATTTCCCAGCAATGCATTTCCCCATTCTCAAAATGATGTGGATAGAAAATAATCTCTTTTAGTGGACCCATTCATGTTTACTCACATCATATGCAATGTTACAGGATGTTAAAACCATCACAAAAGAGAGGACCTAAAATCCATCCAAATGGTTTCCAAATGTGAATAACTTATTTGTGAAACGTTAATCTCCTGAAATAACTTTGAGATGACATGGTAGGGAATGGTAATGATAAGGTATGGTAATGATATGGTATGGTATGGTAATGATATGGTATGGTATGGCAATGATATGGTATGGTAATGATATGATACGGCAATGATATGGTTGGGTACGGTAATGATATGGTAGGGTACGGTAATGATATGGTAGGGTATGGTAATGATATGGTATGGTAGGGTATGGTAATGTATGGTAGGGTATGGTAATGATACGGTAGGGTACTTATATGGTATGGTAGGGTATGGTAATGTGTGGTAGGGTATGGTAATGATATGGTATGGTAGGGTATGGTAATGATATGGTAGGGTAGGGTAATAATATGGTATGGTGATGATATGGTATTTTAATGATATGGTATGGTAGGGTATGGTAATGATATGGTATGGTAGGGCATTGTAATGCTATGGTATGGTAGGGTATGGTAATTATATGGTATGGTATGGTAATGGTATGGTAGGGTATGGTAATGATACGGTATGTATGGTATGGTAATGAAATGGTATGTTATGGTAATGATATGGTATGGTAGGGTAATAATATGGTGTGGAAGAATATGGTATGGTAATGATATGGTATGGTATGGTAGGCCATGGTAATGATATGGTATGGTAGGGTATGGTAATGATAATGTAGGGTATGGCAATTATATGGAATGGTAGGATATGGTAATGATATGGTATGTATGGTAATTATATGGTATGTATGGTATGGTAATGCAATGGTATGTTATGGTAATGATATGGTATGGTAGGGTAATTATATGGTGTGGTAGGATATGGTATGGAAATTATATGATATGGTTTGGTATGGAAGGTCATGGTGATGATATGGTATGGTAGGGTATGGTAATGATAATGTAGCGTATGGTAATGATATGGTATGGTATGGTAATGATATGGTATGGTAGGGTATGGTATGGTAGGGTATGGTAAAGATATGGTATGGTAGGGTATGGTATAGTATAGTATAGTATAGTATGGTATGGTATGGTATAGTATGGTATAGTATGGTATAGTATAGTATGGTATGGTATGGTATGGTATGGTATGGTATGGTATGGTATGGTATAGTATGGTAGGGTAGGGTAGGGTAGGGTAGGGTAGGGTATGGTATAGTATGGTATGGTAATGTTATGGTATAGTATGGTATGGTAGGGTATGGTATAGTATGATATGGTAATGTTATGGTATAGTATAGTAGGGTATAGTATGGTATAGTATGATATGGTAATGTTATGGTATAGTATGGTATGGTAGGGTATGGTATAGTATGATATGGTAATGTTATGGTATAGTATAGTAGGGTATAGTATGGTATGGTATGCTATTGTAATGGTATAGTATGGTATGTTAATGAACCCTACTAACCAGTGCATAACCCTGCCTATTTAAATATGTTGTAGAATGTGCATCAATATTTGATGACTCCTCAAGCTCACTCCTTTCCATCAGTTTAGTACATCATTCCTCATGCAACAGACATACATTTTTAAACATAGGATTAGTTCTTCAGAGTTTAATTTCATGTTAAGACTAAAACGACGGGCAAAAGATCCTCACACATGTAGACCTATGCAGTAACCACACCCTGTAGTCTGCATTCTAAAATGTGCCAAACTGGGTACAGCTAGTAATAACTAGCTAGGTACTAACTGTCTCCCGAGTGGCGCAGTGGTCTAAGGCACTGCATCGCAGTGCTAGCTGTGCCACTAGAGATCCTGGTTCGAATCCAGGCTCTGTCGTAGCCGGCCGCGACCGGGAGACCCATGGGGCGGCGCACAATTGGCCCAGGGTAGGGGAGGGAATGGCCGGCAGGGGATGTAGCTCAGTTGGTAGAGCATGGCGTTTGCAACGCCAGGGTTGTGGGTTCGATAAAAATAATGTATGTGCTAACTGTAAGTCGCTCTGGATAAGAGCGTCTGCTAAATGTAAATGTACAGACTATTTAATGATGGTCTTATTAACATAAATAGTCTTATTATTTCATCCTAACAGGTTTGCCAGGCAACAGTTTGTTCCTGGGCAACAAGGGTTTAATAAGTGAAACTACCTTTCGGCCCTGTATGAAAGCGGTTTACGCTTTCTAATAGTCGAATAGGCTTCGCCTGCATTCCAAAGAATGGCATGGCTAATCGAGCTAATTTCAAGGTAGCAAGACAATAGCCCCGTGGTCTATGACAGCAAAATCTATGAAACCGATTATTAAGGTCAGTTCCGTTTCAGTGGCGTAATGTGTAAAGCGTGCATGGTTATGGTTGTCAGACTTTCCATCTAAAATATAATTAGCTGATAATTTTGCTGGGCTAAATGACTTATTCACTTCGGGGCATGAATATGCGTCTGCTCGCATTGCCAGCCCATAATTAATCAGATTAGGCCAAATTAAAGAATAATGAGGATGAAACACATTGCTGACACCTCTGTCGGGCAATATGACTGGACTACTCTTTTTGCTGATTGCCCTCTTCTGTTTATCCTGAAGGAGAGTGTGGAAATGAGAAACCCGTCAAACTATTTTCCAGCTTTGCTACAGTATGTGAAGCTGATGACATTGAACAGCTATTCTAAATCCCTTACTGACTTGAAAAGGTTTGGAATGGAATGGAACACTCTCAACAAGCACTGATATCTATTTTGTTTACTTTCAAAACAGGTGAGTGAAGCCAATTCGAGGCTGGAGGGAAAATGTTTCACATCCTCTTCCACCTGAGCATCTCTCTCAGGAGAGCCCAGTGTTGATATTGATCCATTCAACGAGCGTGTGTTTTTCCTGTGTTGTCCAAAACACACACTAACAAACACACAGAAAGCTCCCTCCACCACCACCACCGCATCCACAAGATTCACCATCAATGGAGCTCAGTGGGTGATCTTGTGTGTCAGATCCCCCTGGTTTGGTTCAAAGGAAGTGGGGAAGATCACTGTACGAGACTCCCCCAGAGGGACATTCCTTCCTCAAAGTAAGAACATTCTTTTTCACAACCATAATTAGCATGTGGCTTCATTATTGCACAAAGCCAAGCTTCTACGTGTTTTCCTCTCTCTCTCTAAGACAGAGCCCCCATACTGACTGCATATTGCTACACTTACCATACATGGTGTACCTTTCCCATAGACCTATCTTTTAGATGTGACCTTGTGCATGTGCTGTAGGCAGAAAGATATATCCAGAGTGGTTTTCTCTAAGATCACAATCCTCTACTCTGGCTCCTGTTCTACCCTGTCTGTTGGCAGGATCTTACCAAACCCTTCAAATGCAGAGCACAGGTGACTGAAGTTTGGAGTTGAAGGCATGGTCATCTAACCAGTGAACATGGCTTTATACGGTAGCAAGTCTCATAATATGAGAGGTAAAGAACAGTGTGTTCTTTTTTAAGAGTTTTTAATCAAATTCAAACAAATGAATTGTTTCCTTCACATGAAAACCCCCTTTCATTCACTCATTCAGCAGTTCCATGCGGCTGTGTCCTCACAAAATAATGATGACATCAGGAAGAGTTCAACCAGGAAGTGTTAAGGAGAGCAGGTCAGTGTGACAGGGAATATAGTGAATCCAGGAAAACACAGGAAAATGCATTAGGGGGACTCTTTATATCAATAACACAGGTCAGAACTGAAGCTGAGGCATAAATGTAGGACTAAAAATGATATACAATCTGAGATCGGGAGAAACAGGCGAGAGGTGAAAAGAATCAATACCGTGACTCTATTAAGAAAATCTAACTAGATTAAAATTGTTCTAATACGATTGCCTTCTGAGCAATCATAAACGTAATGACTAAATATGAGAAAAAATGTACATTCTCTTTCCATCTGTTTATGCTCCTATAAAAGTTGACATCCCAATATAATAGTGTGTGCTTCCTGTTAGCCTGTCTTTGCTTCCAGCCATGGGCCAGAATGTGTATTAATTTACTTAACACTCAACTGTGAATAAATTACAGCGTCCCAAAGTCATTATAGCGTCATCATCTACTAATAGGAAGAGGATAAATTAAAAACTGTCCTGAGGGCTAAAAACACTGGTCTGTCAGACGACCTTAACCCTACACCTACTGAAATGACCAATCACGCTGAAAGCCAGAACACTCACACAGAACACCTTGGGTGCACAAACGTATACTACATGGTCATAAACTGAGTATAACTTTTCACTCACCTTTAGAACGTTTTTAAACCCAAACACCCACTGCTGCTTCGAAAACGAGTGTCATCGCCGAACCAGAGCCCACTAAATGTTTCACTTGTAGAAAGGTGTGTGTGTGTGTACCTGGCACATCGGTGAAGGTCTCCCCCAGGACAGACAGTTGAAAGCCCAGGCCTCTCTCTTTCAGCTTCAGCGGTGTCTTGAAGAAGAGCTCTGGGTTTTTTGTTGTGTTCGCTTCAACCCCAAACACAATTCAGGGCCTTTCGATGGTGCTGCGTACACCACACACACACACACACACACACACACACACACACACACACACACACAGTCTCTGCTCTGGTGTGCGGCAGGTGCCCAAAAGCTAACGCCTCCCAGTAACATTCTGCTCTGTGATTTATTCACACAGAGGTACTAGACAGGCCAGGATACACAAGGCAAGGCTGAAAGAAAGAGAGAAAGATCATAGCACTCTCTAGAGGACCCTTGACTGTGGTATCAGTGTGTTGTGTGGTGCACCAGGTGGGGGACTTAACAAGCTGACAGAGAGAGAGACAGAGATCCCTGATGGCACAGAGAGAAGCCCTGTTGGCCCTGGGAGGACCTGATCCTAGTTAACACAGGTGCTGTGCTCAGCTGGGGAGCAGATGTCATGCTGTGCAAGTCACTCACCTCCATGCTAATCTGAAGGATGGAACAGGGACTGCAGTCAACTGAGCTAACGGGAATGTCTGCTCATTATCATTAACAACCTCCTTTAGTGAATACAAAACAGAAAATTGGTGAAACAGTGAAGGTCCATGACGCAAATGTGTTTAGAGAGTAGGCTTTTCACCTTACTGTCATTTACTGTTTGTCACCAGTATAAACTCTAGAAAAATGTATGAACGTTGACTACATGCAAATAGCTGTATGACCCTGTATGACCCTGTGGCTGTATGACCCTGTGGCTGTATGACCCTGTATGACCCTGTGGCTGTATGACCCTGTATGACCCTGTGGCTGTATGAACCTGTATGACCCTGTGGCTGTATGACCCTGTATGACCCTGTGGCTGTATGACCCTGTATGACCCTGTGGCTGTATGACCCTGTATGACCCTGTATGACCCTGTGCATCCATCTGAAGCTGTAGGGCATGGGTTCTGGGAGACCGCCTGAGACTACCAGGTTGGGACTAGGAAGTGTTAGACGGCCAGTAGGAGGCACTCGTCTCTCTAGTCTAATAGAACCCTAAAAGCCCCGGGGCAGGGGAAGGGCACACTGACCTCAGTCACCTGCAAAGGGTGCCGTCCCCTGGATGTGACATAAAGATATAGGTCCTGGTTCTCGCTGGTCACTAAACCTCCCATGGCGCTCATCTCAACCAAGAGGAGGGATATAAGGGTGGAATGTTCCATGTAGCCCACTGTTATGTGCCCATAATGTGACCTTCTAATATTCCCTGCAGCTTCTCTCCACTGACAATCCCTGTGTGTTGAGTACTGTGGAGTAAAATGGCTGCCATGCATGACTCTACAAATTGAAGCCACACATTAGTGATAGTTGATGTTTGTGGGTTTTTAGTTGCCCCCTGCAAAGCACTACAATATCCTGAACAAAAACATAAAACGCAACAATCGGAGTTACAGTTCACATAAGGATATCAGTCATCCACCATTTGCCTCACGCAGCAAGACACATCTCCTTTGCATAGAGTTGATCAGGCTGTTGATTGTGGCCTGTGTAATGTTGTCTCACTCCTCTTCAATGGTTGTGCGAAGATGCTGGATATTGGCGGGAATTGGAACACGCTGTCGTACACGTCGACCCAGAGCATCCCAAACATGCTCAATGGGTGACATGTCTGGTGAGTATGTAGGCCATGGAAGAACTGGGACATTTTCAGCTTCCAGGAACTGTGTACAGATCCTTGCGACATGGTGCAGTGCATTATAATCAGTGGTGACCCGTCATTCAGGGCAGAGCCCCACCTGTTTTGAGCCCCACTTTTGTAGCTAAATAAATAATTATTATTGTTTTAAAAAATGGGGGGGTGGGACTATTTGATTTATTGAGTAAGGCACCTCCAAAATGCAGGTGTTTCAGCCTAGCTCAGTGCTTTCTGTGGTGGTAAGGTAGCTAGCGGAAAATACAGAGCGTAGGTGTTGGTAATGTTCTCTAGCTCAGTGTTCTGTCACTCGTGGGGACAGTACGTCACCGCCAAGTCTAAGGGTAGTGCTCGAAAATTCAAGCCCCTTGGGTGCTGCCATAGAGTTACATTAGAAGTGCCCATCCAAGAAGGCTCAAGGATAATTGGCCACAGATAAAATTACGTCAAATCACACTATATCTACAGTAGCTTTGATTGGACTGATCATGTCAACATCATACTTTCAAAATCTTAGCTAGCAGTAATCATCATGAATCAAGTTGACAATCTACTGGCAAATCCATTTTAATCCTTGTCATATGAAAATAAATAATTAAGAGAAATTATAGATAAAATGTATCGGTGCTCATCGGCCATTGGACATAAACATTGGAAATCACAAATTCACCAATGAGTGGTTTGGAAGGAATCAGTGACAGTGGCTAACTGCAAGCATTGCAAATCAATCACTAGCCTATTATTCAGTGGAGTGGCTGTGTGGTCCCAAATCTGGGATTACAGGTCTCTTGTCCAAGTTTAAAATTATAAACATTCAACATTGGCCATGCTGTCAATGAAGCATGATTTGTGCAACGCTCAAAACAACTGTTAACTTGGAACT
Source organism: Coregonus clupeaformis (assembly GCF_020615455.1). Lineage (NCBI taxonomy): Eukaryota > Metazoa > Chordata > Actinopteri > Salmoniformes > Salmonidae > Coregonus > Coregonus clupeaformis. The sequence continues at coordinate 4,405,571 of NC_059231.1, forward strand.
GCAAAAACTTGACTTCAGTGAGTTCAAGACAACTGGGAACTAACAGTTTGTGGGGACCCTTTATTCACCGTTCTAGTGTAATTCATGTATTGTTTAGTGTTGTGTAGTGGCTTTGCTGGCATGCATCCCACTGTTTATTTATTTTTACTAAAATCGCCACTGATTATATGATTGTAATGCTGAAACATGAGGTGATGGCGGCGGATGAATGGCACGACAATGGGCCTCAGGATCTCGCCACGGTATCGCTGTGCATCAATTGCCATTGATAAAATGCAATTGTGTTCATTGTCCATAGCTTACGCCAGCCCATACCGTAACCCCACCGTCACCATGGGGCACTCTGTTCGCAACGTTGACATCAGCAAAACGCTCGCCCACACGATGCCATACACGTTCTCTGCCATCTGCCCGGTAGAGATGAAACCGGGATTCATCCGTGAAGAGCACTCTTCTCCAGTTTGCCAGTGGCCATCAAAGGTGAGCATTTGTCCACTGAAGTCGGTTACGACGCCGAACTGCAGTCAGGTCAAGACCCTGGTGAGGACAACGAGCAAGCAGATGAGTTCCCTGACATTTTCTGCAGATTGTATTCGGTTGTGCAAACCCACAGTTTCATCAGCTGTCCAGATGGCTGGACTCAGATGATCCCGCAGGTGAAGAAGCCGGATGTGGAGGTCCTGGGCTGGCGTGGTTACACGTGGTCTGTGGTTGTGAGGCCGGTTGAACGTACTGCCAAATTCTCTAAAATGACGTTGGAGGTGGCTTATGGTAGAGAAATGAACATTAAATTATCTGGCAACAGCTCTGGTGGACATTCCTGCAGTAAGCATGCCAATTGCACAATCCCTCAAGAAAAAAAAACATCTGTGGCATTGTGTCGTGTGACAAAACTGCACATTTTAGAGTGGCCTTTTATTGCCCCCAGCAAAAGGTGTACCTGTGTAATGATCATGCTGTTTAATCAGCTTCTTGATATGCCACACCTGTCAGGTAGATGGATTATCTTGGCAAAGGAGAAATGCTCAGGGATGTAAACAAATTGGTACACAGAATTTGAGAGAAATAAGCTTTTTGTGCGTATGGTAAATTTCTGGGTTATTTTATTTCAGCTCATGAAACATGGGAATAACACTTTACATGTTGCATTTATATTTTGGTTCAGTATAAATACCCTTCGTAACACCCTGCACTGTATTTTCTCACCAATAGATCTCTAAATTATAATAATCGACTGTACAGTACTGTATAACATTTGGTTCATAAAAGGAACATGATTTGTCTAACAGTGGATAGTGTGTGAAGGTCAAAGCAGCATCATTACGACAGAGGCCTCCTAATGGTACCTCCATGGGATCTCCTTAGGTGAGGTATTATAGGAGGTTATTTATTCTTATTTCCAGCATTCATATTCATTGGCTTCCCAATTGGATAGAAGCTAATTCCCTTATTGCCTACACTTTTGATTCCCTACTCCCCCATTACAGATAGAGTGGAGGACAATGAGTCTGTGATAACACTGCTCTCTGCACTACCGTCCCCTTCTCTAGGAAAATGAGTGTTCATTAATGTGTGGGACATGAATGTCAGGAAGATCCTCTGAAGCGACCTCTCTCTCTTCTCTCTCTCTCTCTCAAACACACACAGACACACATAGTGGGACACACACCTGTGCAGCCTATCGCAGTGCGAGCCGTGACTCCCCACTAATGACCTAGATCTGTTAATGAGGACTGTTTACCCAAGCGAAAGTCAACCAAGTCGGGGGGAGACGTCATCCCACTGATTAGAGGGAGAGTGACAAACAAAGGCTATGTGAAGGATGAAGGATAGGATTAAAAACAAACAAAAGATAACTAATGTAAAATACACTGTGTCCGTAAAATGTATATCGTACGTATAAGATGGAAGTAGAAGCCTACAGTGGCTTGCGAAAGTCTTACAACCTGGAATTAAAATAGATTTTTGGGGGGTTTGTATCATTTGAATTACACAACATGCCTACCACTTTGAAGATGGAACATATGTTTTATTGTGAAACAAACAAGAAATAAGACAAAAAAACAGAAAACTTGAGCGTGCATAACTATTCACCCCCCCCAAAAAAATTTTTTTTAATCTTCTTCTGGTGAAGCCATGCTTTTGTGGATGTGTGCTTTGGGTCGTTGTCGTGCTGAAAGGTGAACTTCATCTTCAGATTTCTAACGGACACCTGAAGGTTTTGTGCCTGGTATTTGGAACTGTTCATAATTCCTGCCACCCTGACTAAGGCCCCAGTTCCAGCTGAAGAAAAACAGCCCCAAAGCATGATGCTGCCACCACCATGCTTCACTGTGGTTATGGTGTTCTTTGGGTGATGTGCAGTGTTGTTTTTGCGCCAAACATACCTTTTGGAATTATGGCCAAAAAGTTCAACCTTGGTTTCATCAGACCATAACACATTTTCCCACGTGCTTTTGGGGGACTTGATGTTTGTTTTTGCAAACTTCAGCCGGGCTTGGATGTTTTTCTTTGTAAGAAAAGGCTTCCGTCTTGCCACCCTACCCCATAGCCCATTCAAATGAAGAATACGGGAGATTGTTGTCACATGTAGCACACAGCCAGTATTTGCCAGAAATTCCTTTAATGTTGCTGTAGGCCTCTTGGAAGCCTCCCTGACCAGTTTTCTTCTCGTCTTTTCATATATTTTGGAGGGACGTCCAGTTCTTGGTAATGTCTCTGTTTTTTTCCACTTGATGATGACTGTCTTCACTGTGTTCCATGGTATATGTAATGCTTTGGAAATAAGTTTGTACCCTTCTCCTGACTGATATCTTTCAACAATGAGATCCCTCTGATGCCTTGGAAGCTCTCTGTGGACCATGGCTTTTGCTCTGAGATGCAACTAAGGAAATGTCAGGAAAATCCTATTAGAACAGCTTAACTTTATTTGTGATTAATCAGAGTCACTTTAAATGATGGCAGGTGTGTAATGACTTCTATTTAACATGAGTTTGAATGTGATTGGTTAATTCTGAACACAGCCACATCCCCTGTTATAAGAGGGTGTGCACACTTATGCAACCAGGTTATTGTAAGGTTTTTATTTTTCATTTTTCCCCCTCGAAGATTTCAATTGTTTTTTCAATTGAATTGTTCACATTGTAGGTCACATTAACATTGGAAAAACTTTTGACATGAATTATCTTTGTCTCATTCTTTTACATCACAAAAACCTGGTGTTTTAACAGGCGTGTGTAGACTTTTTATATCCACTGTATGTGGACACCTGCCCGTCGAACGTCTCATTCCAAAATCATGGGCATTAATATGGAGTTGGTCCCTCCTTTGCTGCTATAACAGCCTCCACTCTTCTGGGGAGGCTTTCCACTAGATGTTGGAACATTGCTGCAGGGATTTGCTTCCATTCAGCCACAAGAGCATTAGTGAGGTCGGGCACTGATGTTGGGCGATTAGGCCTGGCTCGCAGTCGGCGTTCCAATTCATCTGAAATGTAATTGATGTGGTTGAGGTCAGGGCTCAGTGCAGGCTAGTCAAGTTCTTCCACACCGATCTCAACAAACCATTTCTGTATGGACCTCACTTTGTGCACGGGGCATTGTCATGCGGAAACAGGAAAGGGCCTTCCCCAAACTTTTGCAACAAAGTTGGAAGCACAGAATCATCTAGAATGTCATTGTATGCTGTAGCGTTAAGATTTCCCTTCACTGGAACTAAGGGGCCTAGCCCGAACCATGAAAAACAGCCCCAGACCATTATTCCTCTTCGAACAAACTTTACAGTTGGCACTATGCATTCGGGCAGGTAGCGTTTTCCTGGCATCCACCAAACCCAGACTGCCAGATGATGACGCGTGATTCATCACTCCAGAGAACGCGTTTCCACTGGTCCAGAGTCCAATGGCGGTGAGCTTTACACCACTCCAGCCGACGCTTGGCATTGCGTATGATGATCTTAGGCTTGTGTGTGGCTGCTCGGCCATGGAAACCCATTTCATGAAGCTCCCAAAGAAACAGTTATTGTGCTGACGTTGTTTCCAAAGGCAGTTGGAACTCAGTAGTGAGTGTTGCAACCGAGGACAGACTATTTTTACGCGCTATGCGCTTCAGCACTCGGCGGTCCCGTTCTGTGAGCTTGTGTGGTCTACCACTTTGCGGCTGAGCCGTTGTTGCTCCTAAATGTTTCCACTTTACAATAACAGCACTTACAGTTGACCGGGGCAGCACTAGCAGGGCAGAAAACGCTATGTCTGGCGCAAACCCAACACCTCTCATCACCCCAAGAACACCATCCCCACAATGAAGCATGGTGGTGGCAGCATCATGCTGTGGGGATGTTTTTCATCGGCAGGGACTGGGAAACTGGTCAGAATTGAAGAAATGATGGATACAGGGAAATTATTGAGGGAAACCTGTTTCAGTCTTCCAGAGATTTGAGACTGGGACGGAGGTTCACCTTCCAGCAGGACAATGACCCTAAGCATACTGCTAAAGCAACACTCGAGTGGTTTAAGAGGAAACATTTAAATGTCTTGGAATGGCCTAGTCAAAGCCCAGACCTCAATCCAATTGAGAATCTGTGGTATGACTTCAAGATTGCTGTACACCAGTGGAACCCATCCAACTTGAAGGAGCTGGAGCAGTTTTGCCTTGAAGAATGGGCAAAAATCCCAGTGTCTAGATGTGCCAAGCTTATAAATAAATAGTTCTGACATGATTTATCTTTCTCTCAATCTTTTACATCACAAAAACCTGGCATTTTAACAGGGGTGTGTAGACTTTTTATATCCACTGTACTTTTGTTCATGTGTCCTTTGTGATGCATTATCACCCGTGACCTCACAGATGAAGGCAAATGAAGCTGGGTAAAATGATCAAGAAAAAAGTATGTTCCGTTCCATACTACCCAGAAAAACCTCATTAATATGCATCACGTAGAAGCCAAAAGAAAATAAGATCCTCATTTAAAAATTTGATTAAATATTCTACTTTATGTTGCACCCAAGAGGTGCGTTTTAAAATTCAAATACTATTTACTCCAATGCACAATTGTGAAATGAGCCCAATCACCAGAAACCAAAGGACTGCGCACTAATTAAGGGGACACTTGAAAGACAAAGAGTTGGTTGTTGAAGATTGATTAAGACAGACCAACATGCAGTAGGAGTGGACCAAGGAGAGTCCTCCATTCAAAGGCCTGACAACATGCTCCACTGTAGATAGTGGGGATTTTCAAACCATACGTCTAGGAGAACTACAAAGGGTTAGACATTTCTTCAAACATAACTTTAACTTTGGGAACGGCAATGGGCTGTATCTTCACACACAGGGATTAGCAGAAAAACAACAAGCGCCTCAGGTGACGTTAGTCTAGCCCCTGTCACTGGGTGTCCTATTGTCAAGAATCAGAAACAGCATCATGTACTACGTAACATTCTGAGGGTCTTACACCCCCGCGATGTGCTTCTGGTCCATCACCTGCTGTTTCTTTCTCAGCGATGTGCCTGCGTGTGTCTACACGTCTTGATTGCTTTGCTTGTTTTGCAATCAGAAATACTCCAGGAGGACAATCCTCTTGAGGTAAAAGCTGATCCTGATCAACCTTAGATGGAGCTAAAGCCCCTGGTAACAGAGAATTAACCTTTGCTCTGCTCTCCCACTGGTTGGATATTATCATCACTACCGTGGCACGAAGCCATCTTCACCTGTAAACAGCTGTCCTGTCCTCTGGTGGGGCAGGCTGGGCGGGCTCAGATCTGATCCCCTCTGGCCTGGCCGTCCGGGCCACTGCCTGCAATAAAACAGTCCTGTAATCTGAGGATGAACGCCTATCCAGGCCACACGTAGATTAACAATCTGCAACCAATGATGAGCACAGAAAAAGTGAGGGCAGAGAGAGAGAGCGAGAGAGAGAAATTAGGAGAATGAAATTAAACAAACTGTGAGCAGCTTCAATGGAGATTATCTAGGCCTCTCTCTCTCTCTCTCTCTCTCTCTCTCTCTCTCTCTCTCTCTCTCTCTCTCTCTCTCTCTCTCTCTCTCTCTCTCTCTCTCTCTCTCTCTCTCTCTCTCTCTCTCTCTCTCTCTCTCTCTCTCTCTCTCTCTCTCTCTCTCTCTCTCTCTCTCTCTCTCTCTCTCCCTCTCCCTCTCCCTCTCCCTCTCTCCCTCCCTCCCTCCCTCCCTCCCTCACTGTAAATCCTAATTTACCCTAGAATAAAGCCTTGATGTTGTGAATGATAATCCATCTATGTTTTGCTCAGTTTAGAGGAGATTACATGATGGCTGCTTTTGTAAATGATATAAGAGTAGGTGAAAGCCCATGCAAACAATGAGCAGGAAGGAGAATGGAGAATGGATGATGGTGATAATGGCAAATCGCGGCGCCAGCGAGTAACTACGGTACTGGTGATCTTTGCGGTTGTTAATCTGATTTACGGACATGTTTTAGTGAATAAACTAAGCCTCGCTGCCGAAAGGAGGATGGAGTCAGAGGAAAAAAATCTGAATCCACAGAGAGAGACTTGTCTTCCCTCTCCAACACAGATGAGCCAGCAATAGAGAAATGGTGTGCCAAAAAACAACACTGAACGATGTAAATTATATTTCTTTGTAAAAGCCAACAATTACAAATCCACCCACAGTATTTTGATACTTCCCCTAACAGTTACACAAGTCATGTTTTGGTGACACTTTATTTGAATAGTCCCATATAGATGATCTACAGATGGTCATACTATCAACAAACTAGCTGTTGATAAGCAAATGCTTGCTAAGGTTACGGTTAGGTTATATGGTTAGGTTTAGGGCTAAGGTTAGGGTAAGGATTACATTTGGGGTTAGGATAAGGGTTAAGGTTAGTAGATAGTTAGTTGAAATGTTGTTGACAGTTATTGAACATCTACAAACCATCTACAAACCATATACATGGATCTATCCAAATAAAGTCTTACCCATGTTTTAAAATGCCACTTCATTAAAATTGTGCTTTTACATTCTATGGCTGATGTTGACTGGGAAACCCCACTGTAAGAGCACAGCTGTTTATAGATTATCCTTAACGACGGCCTTCAAGCTTGAGCTCAAAACAAAACCAACAATATCTAGCTAGTTTTCCCCTTTTTATGACATTGTTACACAAAAATGTGTGTTAGTAATTTTCCATGCCCTCGGTTTGTTGTCAAACAACACTCTAACGATCCAAAGAAAATAACTTTCCGCAGGGTTGGTAAGTACGTGCATTGCTGTTAGAGAAGTATTCCCAGGTCATGTTGGTTCCAGGATAGGCCTACGACATGATCTTTGGATTATGGTTTGCATGACTACTTTGTTCTAAATCATGCCGTGCGATGCCAGGAGCGGCAAACACAGCAAAGCAAGCAAGGTAACAACAGGCCAGTTGGGCCCAACGTGTTTGCTGTTTCTGTAAATCATGACAGGCGTTATGATATGCTAACACGCTAGCCTTCACGGTTGGTGCCAAACACTTTCTTTTACACAAGTTCTGAAACAAATAAACTCCATCCATAGGGTTTTCCTGGAGTCTTTCCTAAACATAATAAACTACGGTTAGCATCGGAAATTCATCATTACTGACTGTATATGTGTACTTGTGTGTATTTATAGGAGCACAGAGAGATGGGGAGTAATCAACTCACCGCCAATGAGGCCAGACAATAACCTTGACTAACCGGTGCCCCCGCACATTGACTCGGTACCGGTACCCCCTGTATATAGCATCGCTAATTTGTTATTTTATTGCTGAACTTTTTTTTTTTGGTATTCTTTCTTAGAACTGCATTGTTGGTTAAGGGCTTGTAAGTAAGCATTTCACTGTAAGGTCTACACCTGTTGTATTCGGCGCATGTGATAAATACAATTTGATTTGATATGAAGAGGTCTGACATGGCCCATGGTCCTCACTCCCACTCTTCCTTCTCCTCCATCTCTCCCCCGGGCCCTCTCTCTTCCCTGGGGTGAGAAGGAGCCTCAGCCTGCCCGGTGCCTTCCCTCTGATCCAGCATGGCAGCCTCTGGCTCTGGGCTCGAGCACAGCGCTTTGGGAGCCAGAGGGGAACTGAGAGGTTCCTCCCCTTCCTTCCTGCTGTTCTACTGGACGCAGCAGCTCTTCAGGCCTGTTGGGGTTAGATAAAGCGTGAAGACACTGTACTGCCACCACTTCATGATGTGAGAAAGACATAAACACACTATGGAATGGCCCTCGATGATGATCCTGCACATTATTATTCCAGTAATTACACTTAACAATAAAAAGCTCAGTAATTTCTCATAGCCAATGGCCTTCACTTTATTCTACATTATTTTAGTGTATTACTATTCCTACTGTGTTACCATGGAGCCTCTGGCCTGTCTGGAGACATGGGTTGACCATGTGAACCTCTGGCCTGCCTGGAGACATGGGTTGACCATGTGAACCTCTGGCCTGCCTGGAGACATGGGTTGACCATGTGAGCCTCTGGCCTGCCTGGAGACATGGGTTGACCATGTGAGCCTCTGGCCTGCCTGGAGACATGGGTTGAGCCTCTGGCCTGCCTGTCTCCAGGCACTCACCCATGCACACACACACACACACACACACACACACACACACACACACACACACACAGACACACACACACACACACACACACACACACACAAAGCTGGTGACAGCAACAATGCGTGTCTAACTATGTGTTGCAGGTTGTGGTGATGGTCTGTGCCAGGTTGGTCCTGCTGCCTGTTCCAGCCCTTCCAGTCCTCCACCACCTGCCTGGGGAGTCCAGGTCACTCCATGGATTTTAACTGACAGGGGAACCCTGAGCAACTGTCCTCTCTCCTGCTGGGCCTCAGTTCAGACTCCACTTCTTCCCTGTCATCATCAATTACAATAACTGTTATGGGGAGCTTTGTTGATCACATTCACTGTGTGTGTGTGTGTGTGTATTGGTGAGACACTAGAGTGAACAATAAATTACCTTGGCTAAATGCACACACACACACACACACACACACACACACACACACACTTCAATTTCACAGCAATCTAAGTAGATATGAAAATCTCCTCATAGAACTGTATCTATCTTGTGAATTGTGAATGGTTTGCATCATAAGAAAACAGAATCACTAATGAAAACAAACGGAGGAGGATCTTCCAATGCTACTGAAATCTTCTACTCTGTTTGTCAGGTTGCTTTGCTTGGAGAGAGAGACTAGAACGAGGAAGTGTACAAGCATGGAAAGATGCTGATATCATTGACGAAGGAATGGGGAACACATTCAAAATGCTGGCACCACGGCAAGCGTTCGTGGCTAGGGTAGATTTATGGAACTGTTGCTTTGCATCCTACAGAGTGTTATAGACTGTGTGTATTGTTACCTCTCTAGTCAAGGTGGAGGTTCAGTCTACATACCACTTCAGTATGAGACCTCAGGGTCACACCACGATTATTCCAATAAGTACTACTCAAGAGTTCCTGCTTCACAAAGTCATTCCCATTGGCTTTATGAATTCCTGTATTTCTCCAGTGGGTGAGGAAGAGACCACAGTACAGTGGGATCCAAAATTATTGACACCTTTATTATAATAATTTAATTTCCCAATTTTTTTAGCGTACAATACAGCTCATTATTTGAATTACTTGTTTTATACAGTCATTACTGCTCATCTTTATCAAGGGTGTCAATCATTTCGGACCCCACTGTGTATCAAAGCATACCGCCCACAGCCTTGATCTTTCTCAGCAACTATAACTGAACCAGATGAACCAGCAACTATAGTAGAAAATACAGTGGCGTGTAGACCGATCCTGATTTTCATTAAAAACCTGTTACTGACGCCAGAATAATCCTGTGGTGAGAATGACATCATGGCATGACGAATCTCTGCTGACAGATTTAGCAACATTACCATAAGATGTTGATGGCGTTTATGGCCTTTTTTTTTTCAATTTCTAGAAAAGTCATCTACTGTACAATGAAACAAACTGGAATGTGGTAGATTATAGGCTACAGCATATGGTTCCATTGGGTAAAAACAGTTCCCTAATGCCAACTTCCTACATTTCCTTGTCATATAATGAAGCTCGCTTAGGGAGAAAGAATGAATAGAGGCTGATAATATTGCCTTATATGTGGAAAGATTAGCATAAGGAATGCATGAAAACATACAGCTAAGCTTTATGGTAAGCACTGTCCGACTCTAGCGATGCACTTGCGTTATTAGAATCTATAAAGCCTTTATTTTCAGAGCAGTGTTGCTGAAATCATGCTGCCAGGCATTACCTTGATAAAACTGACAAAGTGGGATAAAGTAGGCAGATGGATATATATTAACTAACAGATATGGACATGGGATCGTCTCTGCCGGATGGCTCGGTGGTGGAGCTGACAAGGAGACACTTGTGGTTAGGTATGACCAATGAGGCTGCATCACAGCCCCCTGGGAACATATAATTTGATAAGCCATTTAAACATTTGGATGAGGGACACTTAAAACGCTGCCATATCTACCGGCAAAGAAAGAAAGAAAGAAAGAAAGAAAGAAAGAAAGAAAGAAAGAAAGAAAGAAAGAAAGAAAGAAAGAAAGAAAGAAAGAAAGAAAGAAAGAAAGAAAGAAAGAAACAAAGAAAGAAAGAAAGAAAGAAAGAAAGAAAGAAAGAAAGAAAGAAACAAAGAAAGAAAGAAAGAAAGAAAGAAAGAAAGAAAGAAAGAAAGAAAGAAAGAAAGAAAGAAAGAGGGAGAGAGAGAGAGAGAGAGATGTACTTAGATAAAATGCCGCCAATTAGCTTATTTATAAATCAACAGTAATTTCTGTGATGACTTTATATCTGCATTTAATGTGAAAGGATGAAGGGGGAGTCAAAGTCAAAAATAATTTGATCTTTTTTCCCGGTTAATGAGAAACAGCAGTGATTTTGAGCCATGGTGAAGCAGGGCTGGGCTCTCTGCTCTGCTCTGGGGAGACAGGAGCATGGAGGCCATATGTGCTGTTCAGTTACAGTATTATTGTGCTGTTTGCTAATGTTACTCTAAATATTTATGCTAAGTATTTTGACAATGAATCATTGTAGGTGATGGGGTTTCTTCTTTGTTTGTGAGGTTGAGGTAAAATCTATAGCTCCAGTGGTAACAGGAGTTGATAAGCATAGGTTCCCCAAAAGTAACTGAGTTAGAACTAACAGAGTCCTGTTATAAACGACAATAGACACCACTGTTAAAACCTCTTAGATGTAAAGTTCCCTGTTTTGGGGACCTTTGTGGCTCTGGTACCAGTTCCGACTGACATTTTTGCGTATAAATCGATCTGGGGACACCATAGATCGAAATGACTTCCACTGAGCTGTAGCCCTGATTCTCACGGACACAGGAGTATGTGTATTTTGCCTGTGTGAAGCAGGATGTGAAATCTGACACTACTTGAAGCTGGGATGTCCCTCACAGCATTTCATTCCCTCTTCTGACTGTTCATCAACTCCTGGCTGGACCCTACGTCACAGCCACTAACAACACATATGCCTGGAATCCTTACATCGCTGCGCAGCAGGGGAGAGTGGTTTCGGCACTGCAGATCATTCAGAGATCAATTTATAGTCAGTAATCTAAAATAATTCATAGATTTTAAACAAGACGCACAATATTAATATGAGATGAAAGGCGAGTTCCTAACGAGTTCAGGAAGCCACGCTAGAGTTCTGTGAGACGTTCAAAGCAATGGGCAGACGTTTTAATCAAGAGAGACGTTCAGAAAATATGCACATTTTCTCTAACACTAAACATACAAATATGTATTTTACAGTTATAAGGAGGGTGAAATCTTATAGTTTGTCATTTTATAATTTGTTAAACTATATTTAGAAAGCAAGTCATTTCAAGCCTTAATCATATAATTTTGTTGAATAGGAAATACATCAGCAAATATTTATTTTTCTTATTTATTTTATTTTTATCAGAAAGATGATATTTTAACCTTTGTTGGGGTATGCAGCATTACTAGTTATTGTTTATGGCCTTCTCATGATAAATACTTCATTTTGGGGATTATGTATATTACATTTTTTAAGATGGTCTAAGACAACTTCTGCTCTTTCGTCTTCAGGGTGAATCTGACCTGACAGAGTAATTGAGTGGCCAGAGTAGGATAGAGTACAGGACAGAAAACCATCCAAAGGTTTAGCATCAAGGTTACTGTCCTGAGGCCAACACTTCAAAATAATCTCATCAGCATAATCCTCAAAACCAGTATAGGGCATTTAGCCCAGCTAATAGTGGCTTGATGAGGAAAGGCCAGACAGCCACTATAGCCGATCCAGAGGCAGCCAGAGAAGCATCAGCCTCTGTGGCATGGACGGAGCAGTTCATTAAAGCACATTAACATCTACTTTACAGTCATTACGAGGCTGGCGAGCTGACCCTTTAGTCAGAAGCTATCGGTCCACTCTGCAGCACCCCTATGAGGGACGCTGGTCCACTCGATCATGGTGATAGGAGGCTGTGGTCAGAGTGAGGGCCCAGGGGGAATTCCCCCCCACGAGTGTTCGGACTTAGACAGAGATTAGGACGGAAGGAAGGGGAGCGATGAGGACGGAGGAGGATGGATGTCATTTCGCCTTCAGCGTTGCAAAACAGTAGAGCTCAGAGACCCAAAAGTCAGATAAAATCATAGTGAGTTGTCTGTGTTGATTATTCTGGGAAAAGGATGACATTATGTAATATGCATATGGCTTGCAGAATGTGACATCGGGAACAATCAGCTTTCACCAGAGACACAAAGCCCAGACATCTGCTGTGGAGCAGAGATCGGACGGTAATACCCTCACCAAATATAACCTGTCCGCTCAATGTTTTCATTCAGGTTTAGCTTTAGACATGAAAATCCCCATGTAACATCCCCATGTCAGGATTTGATTTGTCGTCACAACAACAGAATGGGATATAAAGGTCCCATAATGCATTGCAAACAAGAGAGTGAAAAAAGTACACCGTACAGCATGGAGCACTGAGACATCAAACTGACCTCCGTCCTCACAATACCCATGGCCGTTTTTATCAGAACTGTTTCCCTGGAACGTGAATCATTGTCTTTTACTGGGTTGGAACATAGAATAAAAGTAACGCCTTCCATTGTGACACGCAAGCACCATCCATCCATCCCAGGAGTCAAGACTCAAAAGTAATTATGTTCCAATGGCAATCGTGATGGCAGGATACAGATATGACATCATTGTTTTAGCACTATCCACAGAGTTTTTAAAAATTAGAGCATGCGACATGGTTCCATGTGCCAATAAATCAGCACAATCTACTTTTTCCAATTGCTGGCATCTTGAAGCTAAAATTGGTATCATGTATACTGTACTAATGACCATTAAAAAAAGAAGTGTATCCAAAAGCAATGTACAATACGGCTTAGCAAAATTAGGAATTTGTGGTAAGTGCATCTTTCTATGATGTAATGCTTTGTGGACCTGTCGTCGTGGTTACATGCTTGTCATTTTCCTTCAATGATTTTTTTTTTCTTTTTTTATTGAACCTTTATTTAACGTTTACATTTACATTTAAATAGGCAAGTCAGTTAAGAACAAATTCTCATTTACAATGACGGCCTACCATTCTAAAATCTCAAGTATCGGGTATAAATCGCAGTTGTGTAATGGCATAAAATGGGATACATGTTTAGGAACTATATTGCACTGGACTGATCTATGGGTATACTGAATAGTTAACGTTTGAAAAGTACAAATGTTAGTTTCAAACTATTACAGTTTCTGGTGAATGGAGATTGTCTGTGTGAGATCCAAGTTTATTTGACTAGTTGTAGATGATTAACTAACGAAAGTAACATATAACAGGACTTATTGTTAGTGTTGATCAGATATCAGTCGTTTGTCACAGGCAGTTATATATTTTACACTAATCATTTTATTTAAAAAAAAAAACTTTGTTGTTATTGAGAACGTGTGACACACATTGCAGACTAGCCATGTGCTAAAAGTACAACATAAATAGGTGATCATTTTCAATGCTCCGGTAGTTACGAGATTATTACATTGTGTATCTTGTTTCCGAAAACACCAGTTTTTCTTTAGTATGTCACCACTGAACAGATGGCAATGTGTGTTAGCTAAAGTTTGGTATTAAGGACTAATCACCAATACACGGTTTGATCTTTAATTCGTTCCTAATCATCAGGGTTAGTTCCCCGAACTTCGAAGACACCATATGGACCCAATTGTGGTCGTTCCTGGTACACGAGCGACTGAAAGCTGTACCTGCAGTTTGGCTGTACACTGTCATCATACTTTGGGCTGAGCACTTATTCCAACCGACCAATAGCTTTTTTCATCATGTCACCGATGAGCTTAAACATGGGTGGTTTAATTAGGAGAGCTAGGCTTCCCCCTCCTCCCCCTCCTCCCCCCTTCACCAGCCCCTACCCTTCTCCCCCTCTCCTCTCCCTCCACATGCCCTCGCAGGCAGGGTGACCGCCGCTCGGTGACTGGAGAGTCATCGAAGAGGAGATTGTGGGAAGAGTGTTGGGTGGTCTGATAAAATGACACGCTTAGGAGCCAAATGGTGATATTTGACCCTCGAGGGGCAGAGCGGGGCGGGACTGGGTGGGTGAGCTTTAGGGTCGGGAAGGATGTACCTCATTGTCTTTGTCTCTGTCTCAACAGTGTCATGATCAAGATTAGAAGTTCAGATTGGAGCACACAAGAGATTACATGGTAAAATAATACTGCTGAACACAAAACATTGTTCTAGGTTTTCATTAGTGGTAAACAAGGGGATACATATGTGGGATCAGTCTCAAGTCAATCCATGAACAAAGTCAAAGTGAGAGAATCATCTGAATACAATTCACAGGAAGGGGATATGTATCATCAACGTTCTAATACAAATAGCGTAATGGAACCAACCACACAAAGTAGCCTGAATTATTTTCACTTTTCCACATAGCTTCAAGTGACTAAATAACCATATGAACTACAGAATACATTTAATGATCTGTTACATTTTATTTTCCTAAAGCAATGCAAAACGACCCTGTTGATCCAATGGTAAATAAATCCCAAACATCAATCAGTCTACTGTCTGTCTACACAACCCCTGTTTAACACAAACCCCTCTTACTAAGCCAGTAGACCCAGACTGCCTTTCAGATTCCTCTGCTCCATCGCTTTAATGTTTCCAATAAGTCCCCACAGTCCCACGGCTAAACAGCCTCACCAAGGCTCACCGAGGCACGTGGCAACAAATGCCTTCAGATGTCCAGAATCTGGAAAACCTTCAACATTCCTTGGGGTGGTTTTCTCTTCATAGGTTCTCCATGTGGGGTGGCTGATACAACAACAATCTCTCTCCGTCCTTAGACACTAAGAAGAAACTAATGCAAACCGGTTTACCTCTCCATTTTTCACACATACAGTATTCAACTAAAAGTCTAGATGTGTCTGTCTCATCAGTCAAACAGTAACACACAACATTTACTGTATAACAGGACACAACTGACAAGGCAAATGAAGTAATTGTGGGTTGTGTTGGGACTAAACATATTATTTGTGTCCTCCCGTTTTAAAATGTAACCATCTTCATCGGTTGCGAAAACGTCCAGTTGCATTTGAACTTTGTCAAAGGAACGTTTCAAACAGGATATCCTGCCATCTGCTCCTCCAGCAGACTCATTCCAGGAGTCAGTCATTTGAGACCTGAGCTGACTGACTGACTGCTTCTTCACAAGGAGCCACATCAATGGCTTTTAAAAGTAGCCAAAAAAAGAACAACCTTTTCCCAATCAACTTAAAAGTTGCTTCAGTTATCTGTAATGAGTTAAGGGACTTTAATGAAAACCGGCCATCAGAGGGGAG
This sequence comes from Coregonus clupeaformis, assembly GCF_020615455.1. Taxonomy (NCBI): domain Eukaryota; kingdom Metazoa; phylum Chordata; class Actinopteri; order Salmoniformes; family Salmonidae; genus Coregonus; species Coregonus clupeaformis. Next base: position 4,421,435 of record NC_059231.1, read on the forward strand.
GTCCTAAAGAACGTGCAACGCTTTCAAGCAGAGTTTAAACCTGCATTGATATCTTTTCATGGAAGAACATGAAAGAGTCCCTCCTTTTGTTTCTTAACATTAGCAATGGAGAACCTGTTCCATATAACCCTACATTCCCTTGGTTCCTTCCACATTCTATGTAAGAAAACGAAATAACAACGGACTAATCATGATCAATCTGGTTTCCCTCCGCCTTGAACACCTGACAGCGTTCTGTTCTCCAGAGGAACAGAAATACACGCTGCCTGCAAGCCACACAAAGACCTCAGAGAGAACTGGGGTGAATGGGGGACTGCAGTGGGGTCCCAGAATCTGGCACCTGCTGATCATGTGCATATTGATTCAATTACTCCCTCTGCATTCCCCCACCCATTATATATATACACACACACACACACACCAGACCTGTGAACTGACAATCCTCAAAGAAAGTCAATGCCCTGCTGTTCCACCATGATAAATGTGATAGCTTTGTCTCTCACCGCAGGTTTCTGCTGGCTCAGGTCAATCGCAATTAAATTACAAAAGTCCACCTCTCTAAAGCCGAGTGATAGATGGATACCGCAAACACAAACACTCCAGATGATTTGAGCACTTTGAGAGCTTGGACCGAGAGAACATTTCAGAGACAATGAAAACACAAATACGGAACAATCATGTGGTGTTTCTCCCCTGTTTGTTTCTCTGAGAGTTTTATATTTTCAAAGAGCTGGACTAACTGTGTTTGGAAAAGGACCGCGGGCATGTTGAGGGATTGTCGGCCATGCATATAATTGCTTACTTACACTCTGTGAGTTTGCTTTGGATCAGGCAAATTACCATCTGAAAATGAGCTGAAAATCACTCTGGGCGAGAGGCCTGCATCATCCATGGCATCTCACTTTCAGTATTTCTCACCCCAGCAAATATACAGGGAAAGCATGTAGAGATACACTGCTCAGACACATTAGTTGCATCATTGCTTCAATGTACTTCAAATTTAAAAAGGCAAATAAATACTCTCTAAATACTATAAACAAACCTTACTCTTAATCTTAGCAAAAAAGCTGGCTAGTCATATGGTAGTGCATTATCATGATGTTGAATGTTAAACCTGTCCCTGTGAGGGAATATGTGCATCCAGCATAAATCGGAGTGGACTGAAATCACATAACACACTCGCTCTAATTGGGAAGGCCATAAAATAAAGTCTGCATGACACAATAGCTGCAGGCAGGGTCACACACTCTCACACACAAGTTTCATGGAGAAGGAACTCCTAAGGGGACGTAGGGCTAAATCATTAGCTATAATATGCCACAAGAGGAAGCTCAGAGCAACTTGGGTGAGCGGCGGAAACTGCTTTCATCTTTTCCACTGTGTTCTGTCACATAATGGCAAGGCTTGAAAGAGAGAAGAAGAAAGCAAGCACAGGAATCACTAAAAAACTGCATCAGGTGTTTGTAAATTTCTATTCAATAAACGCCATGCCGCCCGATGAAAATATGGGCATTATGGTTTCGCTTAAATATGAGATATCATGAAAGAAATTCCAGCTGTGATACATCAGAGAATTGTTCAAGCAGCAACACCGATGTCGGGGTGACACGCACACACCTGTGCGACCAATAGTCAGACTTTGTCAGAATACATTTGGTGTTTCAACGTTAATATTTAAGTTTAAACTGTTATGATGTTCTCGCTTTCATGTGAAGAATTGTCTGTTCTTGATTTGGTCTCTGATAGGAAGCAGACCCTCTCTGTTGCATCGATTTTTGGAGTGCTTCGCAGCGAGTGCATTGTTTTGGAACATAGCAATAAAATAGTACCACCCCTCATCACCGATCCGAGACAACAGCTTATAAAAGAGACGCCTGGATCCAATCCATCCATGACAGCTGTTCTCTAATCTATGTGCATGTCATTTTATTTACAAACGTAAACTCATATTATTTGACATTAGCAGAAGTTAATTTCTAAGTCCATTTTGTGGTAATAATAGATATTTGTGGTGCTTAGTTGAAATAATAATAAATACAATTAGCAAATTGTGGTGCTTGTTTAAATAAATTCCTAACAATCCACAAAGTAATAATTACATAATTATTAGGTGATTAATATTTTACCAAATGTTTTAAATATGTTCCCTATACTGATGAAGCTCTTAAATCAATCAAAAGAGATAACAGAAAACCTCTTTTCCTTCTAAATGTTGCCACCGCTGACCATCTCACCCAAACACTTCAGATAGGTCCAGTAAACGCTGACATCTGTAACGTTACACCGACATCTGTAACGTTACGCCGACATCTGTAACGTTACGCCGACATCTGTAACGTTACGCCGACATCTGTAACGTTACGCCGACATCTGTAACGTTACGCCGACATCTGTAACGTTACGCCGACATCTGTAACGTTACGCCGACATCTGTAACGTTACGCCGACATCTGTAACGTTACGCCGACATCTGTAACGTTACGCCGACATCTGTAACGTTACTGTCACGGTTTACTAAGCCAGAACCCAGAAGCAGACCAGGACAAGGTAAGTTGAAACAAAGGTGAGTGTTTATTTAATAGATCCACGAGTGAGGCTGAATAATCCAGGGAACAGAGCGGGTGGCGTGGATGGGTTGTTGAGGGTGCAGTGGTAGGTCCAGTAATGGCTCGGCAGCCGCCGACCATCAGGCAGAGGTTGGGTGAAGGTTCCGGGTGAGTGACTGCAGATAGAACAAAACGGAGGTAAGTATACAGCAAGTCAAAAAGGTGCAAAACAACAAAACGAACGCTAGAAGTTCCAAGGCTGATACACGGACAAACATACTGTTCATGGCTAACGATCCGGCAGGGAATGGATGTCAGGTCAGAGCTTATGAAGGTGATGATCAGGGCCAGGTGTGCAGATTACTGATGGAATGCAGGTGTGGAAATCAGGAGAGCTCCCGCCTAGCAACGTAGCCCGGCAACCAGGCAGGGAGCGTTCCAGAACCCTCGGGAAACTGGAGATCCCGAGCAGAAAAACTAATACACAGACAGGAACCGACTCAGACTGCCGGAATCGTTACAGTTACGCCGACATCTGTAACGTTACACCGACATCTGTAACGTTACACCGACATCTGTAACGTTACACCGACATCTGTAACCTTACACCGACATCTGTAACGTTACACCGACATCTGTAACGTATACAGATGACAGTACGTGTGAGAGTGATAGATAGGCCTTAACAAAACAGGATATTAAAACTCCGTAGTCACTTCTAATCTTGACTCTTACAGAACTAACTTCTCTCCAGTCAATCAGATTGCCATTAACCATGCTCCCAGACCCTATCAGCTCTCTGGGTCGGATTAGGAGCCTGCAACGCTCGCTCTCTCAACTCTGCTTTCTTTAATCAGTTGCCTGGTTATCCCTAGAATGCAAATGACTGCAGCCAGGGATGATGACACTGACCTTGTGACATGGGGGAATTGGATGGGGAAGTGGAGGACCCGACACTTTGGGCAGATGAGCTTGTCCAGGTCTTTGGCGCCTGTGGTCCGGGATCATCTTCATGAAGGACGAAATGGAGGACAGGAAGGACTCCATGTTGAAAGAGGAGTTGAACGCCACTACACCTTCCACCAAGCTGGGAGGAAGGAAAGAAAGAGGGTGCACACACAGTCAGTGACACACAAAGTGACACTGCAGTGCCGTTCATTTGCAGATTCTGTGTGTGTCACATGGAAGGATGTAGCATAGTGTGCATTTATCAGTACAGTCAAATGGCTCCCATTCTCTTTCATTAGAACGAAAGCCCTGCATTATAATTTAAATTAGCAAAGCAATCTGGCTTGAATCCAATCAAACATCTCTTTATGATACATTCCCTTTGAGTAGCGTATTATTTAATGCTGCCATATTTGACTGGGTTAATGACATTAAAGTAGATTGAGTGGGCCTTGCAGAACTGACTTATTGACGTGTTTCCCTATGCAGATCAACGACAATTACTTTCCTTTAGAGTGCCCCTCTCTTTAATGTTTACCCTCTGATTAATGACAATGCAGTCGATCGACACGAGTGACTTCAATTACCCAGAGAGCATCATGTTGGCCTACCGTAATTAACCAATCATGTTGCGCCCCTGACATGCTCATTAAGACAAACAATTACCGTATGAAGTGTTGTTGTTGTTATTATTATTTTAAATACACAGAATAATTATGCGTGCTGCTAATTTTCCTTGCTTGTTTGGGCTCTTGTTTCTTGGGACAGCTATTTGCTTTGAGTTAGTTTTGTTACATGTTAACTGTGATGATAAGGCACACACACACGGCACCAAATCCATTGTGTACTGTACGGTCAAGGCCAGGTCAGTCTTCACCATGACAGGACCTGCTTGTATCTATACTGGAAGTGTCTGTTCTGACTCTTGTGGACTGGATAGACCAGCTGGTTCTCCTTTTTCAGTGTGGCCAGGTCAGGACGCGAGGCCACCAGCTCAGACATGTTCAGTACCCTGAGGACCAGAACAGACTAGACCAGAACAGACCAGAACACAGCAGTGGGTCAGGATGGTGAGTTCATCTATCTGTCAATACATTAATGCCTCACCTTCAATACTTACAGATCCTCTTCATACCTACTACTGTCTGACTAAAATGAAACCTTGGGAGGTGAGAGAGAACTCTTTTCAGCAGAGCCATGTCAGAATTGAATGTTTCCACCGGTGCCGATGCCAACAACTAAAATGCCTTTTACTCATCAAAAGGATATCCTGCTTAGTACCCATTGGTTAAAACCAGCAGGTAGAATGATAACCAGCAGGTAAAACATTAACATCACCCAGATCTACTAACTTTCCCCAGCAGGATAATCCACCCAGCCATGCCCATCTCTCATGCACCCTCTCAGATGATGCAGCATTTTCACCGCAGCCCTGTGGAACACACAGCTCTCTCTCCGTCTCTGTCTCTCTCTGCGGTGTCTCTGTATCTGTTGCGTGCTCAGCGGTGAGGCTTTGAAGCTCCAGCATCTCCCTAAGTGACCCCATCCTCCACTTCAAGCCTTGGCTCGTCCCTTCATCAGTCAGTCAGTCCCCTTTACCCACGAGCAAGACTCTTTGATGTGGTTGAGTCCACGAGCCATCGCTAAGATCACGTCCCCGTGTGCCTCTCAGACCTGGGATTAGCCCCATTTCCTGGCCTGTTTGGGCCTTCGATTAAAACCAAAAGAGGCCTACAGGACTGCATGTTACAGAAATCCCACTCACCCCCTAAACTCTGTTGGTAATGCAGGGCTCTGACTCAAACCAGATGAGAGTTCTCTAGTTTTACCTTGTTTCTGCCAGAAGAATAGTCCACAGGGACATCCTGTGTAGTTAAGAATTAGACGCACAGAGACTGGAGGAGTTACTTAATGTATCTCTTTTACGTTTGTTTTATCTGAATAAGTAGAACATTTTGATTTGTTATCTGCTGAATTACAACTTATTTTCACATAGAGGGAAAAGCAAATTCTGCATCAAAAATGTATCATCAGAAAAGGTATGAGCAGCTGTACCGAGAAAAGAGGTTACGTTTAGTTACTTACTGTATGGGCTATTACTTAGCAACATGGCATGCCATACTGTAGGCTACATCGCCACTACCGATTTGACTACCCGTCTTCATTTTGACTCATGACCTTTTGAAGTAGGAATTTCACTCTACTGTATGTGACGTGGTTCACCCACTGTGTTTCTCCGGTAGCAACCGTTACAGCATTGTTGCAGATATGACAGATAGAGATCAAAAACCAAACAAGAAGGTTACACATCAACCTGAGTAGTAGTCCTGTGGGTGTGTGGAAGGACTGCAGCATCACTGCATCGCTTTTCCAAATGTTAAAGTAAATCACCCCATCTTTGGCAATCATCTGTCAAGTACTCACCAGAGTTGATGACAAAGGATAGTAGCCAATAAAACGTACACACAATTCCAACGCACTAAAAGAGAGTACTGTTATACATTGGGTTCTTCCCTTAATAAGGTGTCAAACATACAGAACCCATTCAATTATTTTGTTTAGAAAAAAATGTTTTTGGGGAAAAACAATCTCAATCGAAATGAAAATGACTAAAACCAAACTGTGTAGAAATGATAATAAACCTTCATTTACAGTCTCTTCACTCTGTCCGGCTTGCTAACAGTAAACAAAATGAAAGCTAGACAGTCAGGGAGCATTGGACATTCTAAAAGCAATGGACAGAGCAGGGTTTCCAAAACTCTGTCCTGGGACCCACGTTTTAGTTTTTACCCAAGGACTGACTACACAGCTGATTCGAATAACCAACTCATCGTCAATATTTATTTGAATCAGCTGTGTAGTGCTAGGCCTAAAAACAAAATGTGCACTTCAGGACCGAGTTTGGGAAACCCTGGGATAGAGCAAATTTTGATGAAGACTAAATGTAATGCATTTTAAGTGCAGCCATCCGGACCTCGGTGAAGACCGAACGCGGCCTGCGGGTCAAAATGAGTTAGACACCCCATTCTCTACATATTACCTCTCTGTGGAAGTAAATGACTAATGGAATCCCAATCTCTGATGTCGAGTAGTGAGTGATACAAGCGTACCTTAAAATAGCTGACAACCGCACGCCCCACTCTCCATCTCACTGT